>NW_009724308.1:32544-35677 GCF_000703405.1 Apaloderma vittatum | reverse complement strand
CAGGGAGGTTGGATTAGATGAGCTCTAAGGTGCCTTCAAACCTAGGCCAGTCTATGATTCGATGTTCAGGACAATATACAAGCCTAGGTAAGTGCTGAGATTTATTGCAGTAGAGAACATTGAAATGCAACTCCAGCGTTCCTTGTGTTGCTTTCAAAGCAACTTGTGAAAGTATCAGATCTCTGAGCAGTTTGAAGTCGTGTTTACTTGCTCCATGCATTTTTTCAGAAAAAAATATTAGAGATGCTGTTTGTTTACTAAAACTGTAGAAAATGCTGTCATCTAATACTGATCAGGCTTAATGTAACGGTAAAACAGGTGACGCTTGCCTGCAAATTAGAGGGGACCTGCTCTTGTTCTGCTGAATTAAACAGCTGAAATAGTGAATTAGTGGATTGATCAGGCAAGTCTTGCTAAGGCACTTCACTTACAGCATCAGCTTGCCTGGGGTGGTGAAGACTGATGCACTGAGCATACGAGTAGGTTGCTTACTGCCCATCTGCATCTATCTGCAGTTACAGTTGAGACGCTACATGAAAGGTCGTGAAGACCTTTGCAAACATGCTGTAATCAAGCGATTGACTTCCAGGTAAATGTTTGTAGCAGTTACTGTCTGAAGAATACTCCGTTTTTACTTCAGCTTTTGTGAGGGAATGAATGTATTGTGTGGAGTCTTCGAAAATCTTTTACAGAATACGTCGCGTCTTGACGGCAGGGTGATGCTCAAGATCTCCTTGGCAGCAGACATTGACTTTTTTTCTTCTGTTATCGTAAGAGGGCTCACCAAACAATTTTTTTGTGTGTGTGAAGGAAATTTCTAGATTTCTGGCTGCAGAAACCACTTTTCTGCTGTCAGACTGGCTTTTCTGTCTTGTTCCATGCAAGTAGTAGTTTCTCAAGGAGCTGTTTGACTGTGCTCCGGAGAGAGTTAGGTGGGCTGGCTGACTGCTGCTTCCCAGGGACTAGCTGCTGTGGGATGTCTCCTCGGACTTCTTTGTGAATGTTATTTGCTGTTTTCAAAGGGAAGGAAAAGCTCAGCCAGCACAACGAACCCTGGGAATTAATTGGTTTGTATCTTAAAATGTTGATTTGGGGCTTTTCATCAGGGGGAGATTGAAGTCAGGAAGCTGCTTGTTTCCCCACTTCATTTTTCAGTATTTTAGCAGGTTTTATAAGGAAGCAGAAAGTTGTTTGTCTTCCAGTGTAAATGACATGTCAGATATAAAATGCTCCCTTTCTTCGCTCTACCTTGCTGTAGGTTGTTCTGCAGGGGACGAAATGACTTGAGGAAAACAAGATCAGCAGAGAACAGATGTTGTATTTTTAATCTTTAATTTAGTTTTTAATGGGTAGTGACTGAGACCAAGTACAGGTATTTTAAATTTCTTCAAATATTAAAGAGCTAATCCATAGAATTATAGCCATTGTGATGTTCTGATTGCCTCTGTTACCTGCCAAGGCATTAAATACTGTTTGTGTGATACTGTTAAATCACAGTCACTGAAGTGCTTAAAAATGTTAGTCTGTAAGTAACCTTCTTTCCTGTCGTGGTCCAATTTTTCAATGGCTCCATTATTGTGAAATACTGCTTCACATTATTGTGAAACTAGCAGAAAGAGTTCAGTAGCATTCAGTCACAAACGGTTTCTAACTGTGCAACTGAAGCTTTCAGACTTTTGTGTTCTCATATTAGGAGAAGGTTTGAAGCAGCTTTGAGACAAAACCAGCGTTTATTGCATTGACATGGACGAAAGCAAAAAGTTACCAGGAATAGTGGTGACCTTACAGAGTTTTGAGTTGTCGGAAACAGTGAAAAGAAGGTAACGAAAACCATTTGGTGTGAAATGGCAAAATTGTGCTGTGATGTTATACTGAACAACGTATGTGCTCAAGTGGCCGTACTGACTGTGGTTTTCACAGAATCATGGAATGGTTTGGGCTGGAAGGGACCTTTGAAGATCATCTAGTGCAGCCCCCTTGCTGTGAGCAGGGACATCTCTCACTAGATCAGATTGCTCACCGTCCTGACCAAGCTGCCTGTCAATGTTTTCAGGGAAGGGGCTTCTTCCACCTCTCTGGGCAACCTGTTCTAGTGTTTCACCACTCTCATTGTAAAAAATTTCACAGAATCACGGAATTGTTGAGGCTGGAAAAGCTCTCTGAGATCATCAAGTCCAGCCTGTGACTCAACAGCATCGCAACAACTAGACCAGGGCACAAAGTGCCACATCCAGCCTCTCCTTAACCCCCTCCAGGGACGGTGACTCCACCACTTCCCTGGGCAGTGCATCCCAGTGCCTGAGCACCCTCTCCGTGAGGAAGGGCTGCCTGAGACCCAACCTGAACCTCCCCTGACGCAGTTTCAGGCCGTGCCCTCTCGTCCTGTCCCTGGGTGCCCGGGAGAAGAGCCCGACCCCCATCTGACTACACACTACCTTCAGGGAGTTGTAGAGAGTGAGAAAGTCCTTCCTTCCGGGTATCTCACCTAAATCTACCCTCTTTTGATTTAAAACCATTGCCCCTTGTCCTGTGGCAACAGGCCCCGCTAAAACGATTGTCACCACCTTTCTTGTAGGCTCACTTTAAGTACTGAAAGGCCACCATAAGATCTCCCCAGAGCCTTCTCTCCAGGCTGACCAACCCCAGCTTTCAGCCTATCCTCATAGCAGAAGCCCTCTGATAATTTTTGTGGCCATCCTCTGGATCCACTCCAACAGGTCCACATCCTTCTTACGTTGAGGTCTCCAGAGCTGGACACAGAACTGCAGGTGAGGTCTCACCAGAGCAGAGCAGAGGGGCAGAATCACCTCTGTCGCCCTGCTGGCCGTGTTTCTTTTGATGCAGCGCAGGGTCTGGTTGGCCTTCCGGGCTGCAGGCTCACCTTGCCGACTCCTCGTTCGGCTTTATCTGATTGCAGCCATTCTGTGATGCTGATCTTTCAGCGAGTCTGGAGAGAAACTGAAATAAAATACCACCAACACTAGATGAGAAAATAACCCATCGTTTCTCACTCAATAAATGAGTCTCTGTAATACCTACACAAGAGTATCCAGTAGCGTTTCCAGCAGCAGAGCAGGCTTTTAAAGCTCTTGAGGTGAATTCACAGGTCAAAGGATCAAGTGGCGATCGCTTT
>NW_009724308.1:0-32533 GCF_000703405.1 Apaloderma vittatum | reverse complement strand
AAACATAAAGACACTAGATGGGTAAAGACCTAGAACAGCTGTTTTCTATCTCCTCTTTGCAAAGAGAAAGGTAAATACTGGTGATAACTGTTTCTTTCACTGTCTTTTCATCTATGGGGTCGGGAGACTTGGTAGTTGAATAGATCCTTCCAGGAGGTTTGTACAGTTTCTGGTTATGTCAAAATACGATGAAAGCCAGGCTGAGGCTGAAAGAACTCAGGGCTGTTTGAAAGCAGCAGTCTGTAGCAGGTTTTTGGCAAGTAGTAGGCTTTGCAGATTTGACTAAATGAAGAAGTTCATAGCACAGAGGTCAGGGAGCAGAGGTGCTCAGTCAAGGGAGAAAGGCTCCAACATTTGCTTTCCAGAAGTGTCTTTCGGGCAAGATCATGCAGCTCTTGCTTTTTTGCATCACGAATGCTTTTTGATATGTCCTATTGATTTAGATTCTTCTAGCATCTTGGCTGAGATGTGGTGCTAAGTAAAAAGTAATAGAGCTGCTGGCTTGACAGCAGCATGTTTTAAACTGCATTTCACACGATACCGGCGTAGAGAAATGCCTTGCTTTAGACTCATCTTTGTGGGAAGCACACTGAGCTTCTACAGCGAAAGAAAAATGTGACTCGAGAAAAATCTATAAGCAAATTCATTTTGCAGGAGGCAACATGCTTTCTTTGAGTACGGTAACTGACAGTGTTTCAGGCTAGGAAGCGAAAGGCAGTTCTTCAGGATGGCAGACCTCCAGGTTTGAGCAGAATGGAGCGCAGGCTGTTGTGTTTTCTTTGTCGTTCTCGGTAGTTGTGATGCTTTCCATCTTGGTGGATTCTACTTGTACAATGTGTCCTTGCTCACATAAGATTGCAAGTAAAAACCTGAATGTTGTAGCCTGAAATTTTGATGAAAATACTCATTCTTACGCCACTGCAGCTCCTGGCTGATCCTAGTGGATGTGTATGTCTAATAATGTACTTCTGGGAACATTGTCTAGGCTCAATTAAAATGTGGTGAGTGGCTCAAGAGACAATTCAGCAAAACATGGACGAAGCGAGGCAGTTTGTCTGTTACGTGGCATTAATTTCATAGTGAAGGCAGATAGATACAGTCAGTGTTTGTTTGTTTGGAAAGAGCCTGCACTCATGGCCTCAGAAGGTTACAGACTAAGCTGGATTGATGTGGCATACAGAAATGTCAGTGAATGCTTGTGCCATGGTTTGCAGGATGTGTTTTTCTCACATTTTTCATGTTTTTCCCTCTCACAGCTGCTATGCAGCATTTTTTACGCTTAAATATGTAATCACAGAGGTGCCACCAGCACAGCTGATGGGCCCGGCTTTGGGCAATTGTGGATTCGTTTTGGAGGCCACTGGAACCAACTCTCTCCGACATGAAACTACTGGTTTCTTCTCCTGAAGGCCACCACTGCAGCACCTCTTGCTACCAAAAACTTGCTACATTAACTTAATACACCCGTCTAAGCAGGTTTTTTTTTTGAAAGCAGTATTTGCTATCACACTTTTTTTCCCCTTTTTTTGTTTTATTGTCAAGTGTTTTAATCATAGAACTGTCAGAGTTGGAAGGGACCTTAAAGATCATCTAGTTCCAACCTCCCTGCCGTGGGCAGGGACATCTTCCACTAGATTAGGCTGCTCAGATCTCTGAATTATTTTCTAAAAGTAGTTCAGATATTGAATAGTTGTTTTTATTGGTAGCACATGTATGGAAGAATGTTCACTGTGTTTAAAAACCATCTAGGTCTAAGACTATTCAATTATTTCATTCTCAACATGATCTTATTTCTGTTTACAGACTCCTGTTTCATCAGAGAAATACAATTTTGGTGTTTAGGCCATGTATTTTCCTGGAGACCTAAGTTTATACATTGTTGAAAATAGTTATTGGATAATATTCATAAATGTTTATTACACATGATTGAAGATAACCCAAATAATGTATAATTGTTTGAAGATTATTGTATTTGTAAGCAAAACCAAAGAAGATTTTCTTACTAGTTGCTATGATTTAGTTGCTATAATATAGTACAATTATTTTAAGAGGTAGGTTGTTTTAAGACAAGGTTTCGTCAGAAGTAATTTGTTCCTCTTTGCCTTTGGTATTGTTTCAGTTAATGTTTCAGAGCAGGGCTTGTTCACGTAGCAATGCTAGCATTAATAACCTAACGTACTTGGGCTAATTTTGTTGGATGTGTAGCTTTACTAGATAAATTATAGAATTTTTGTGACAATGAAATAATTAACAAAATATAGATATAGATTGACACTTTAAAAATACTGAAAGGTTCAGAAAACTGTCTTACTTTAAGGTCATTTAATATTATTTTATCAATCTGTTTGGGTTTCCGGAGCATAACTATAAGAATTCTGTGCAGATATTAGTTGTCATTCCATTAGAGTTATTTTGTATAAATACAAAAAAGCCCCAAGTACTACTTTGGTTATAACTTCATCTTACACTTTTCTTACATGTAAGTTTGATTCTTTTTTTTTTAATTTTATTTTAAACCATTTTATTTTCTAGAAAAGAAAGATGTAACACAGAGCTTGGAAAGCTACACAGCAAAATGTCCTGGTACAATGGAATTCATCACTCTTCCAGATGGTTTGAAGTTACCTCCTGTTCCATTTACCAAATTGCCTATTGTGAGGTAAGACTCCAAAACACAATCTTACACTTTTCCACAGTATCTGTCAAGTTTTAAAGGATACTGGAAGGATGTAGTCTTCTCAATTTACGTAAATTGTTCACAATGACATGGAAAAATGTCAAAATGTCAGATTGTTTTGAGAGGTTCTTAGGCAAAAATAGAGACTTTGAGCAGAAAATACTTTCTGTGGCCTTTCGTTTCAGAAGGAGAGGAGTTTTTTTTTTTTTTTCTTAAACTGTCATTCAAGAGTTTCTGATACAATCGAAGAAAAGTATTTTGTAATTACAGCTGAGATTTAAATTAGGTACCTGATATACTGAAGATCCATGAGTTGGATGCTCTCTCCCTTTGTGGAGCTTGGAACTCAGCAGACACTGATGCCTTTCGTAGCTGTTCCTTTCCAGATGCTGCGTTTTCAAGCTGACACCTTCTAAATCTATGTTCCTTCTTGTACCTGCGTGCTGTCATGTCCCGCCCAGGGTGGTGGTGGGGACAAGTGACTTAGATTTATAATTCCCCAAAGGAGTGGACAATGATGAGACAGGTCTCAAGGCCCACACACAAACATTTATTTCTCAAAACATGTAGATTGGACTCATGATAATTGGTTTTAGTTACAAGACTCATTAGGGCAGGCAATATTCTATGACTTACTGATAATGAGGAAAAGGCCAGGTATACAACAAACTACAGCAAGCTGCGTGATAACAAGGAAAAAGGGCATGTAACAACTTCTAACATGTGGCATTGTACTTAATGATTACAAGACAGAAACTAGATATAAACTAAACAAGCAGTATGATAGGCCTTGCATTACTTAGTGAGAAAGGGGAAAGTGAAAAGAGAGCGGGGGGTAGAGAGACAGAGATCACTGGGCCAAGTTTCCATGTTGGTCCTACCAACAAGGGTTCAAGGATGCCGTCATCTTGTCGCCTTCTCCTCATGCACTTTTTCTTCTTGGTGTCTTCATTGCTTTCCACAGGCTCTGTCTCTTGACTGTCGTCTCACTTTTTGCTTTATCCCACCTCAATTCATACACACTTTTTCTGTACGCAGATGTATAGCGTGTCCAGTAGGGAAGCAGGGCATTACGTTGTTTACAACCATATGCAATTGCCTTCTCTCCTTGGGAGAGACGTTATGAGACAAAGCCATCCGGTCTTCACAAGATTCCTGATCTCATACATATATTTGGTGCCAGGGCTCTTTGAGGCATTTGTTTTTCAGATCACCTTTACCACGTTCCATTTGACACTTCTTAGTTTGCCACACAGGACCAGAAACTGTTTTTTGACCAAGCTGTGAGTTTGTAAAGTGCCAAGAAGTGTTTAGGCCAGATATTCACACATCTGTCCGCTACACATGCCAAGGCACATTGTGCAGTCGGGCCAAAGAATAAAACATTGTTTAGATTAAAGCCTGGCCTGAAGTATTAGAGGGTCGTGTTTTAACCTCAGCCAGCAGCTCAGCCCCACATGGCTGCTCACTCACTCGCCCTGAGTCAGGATGGGGGAGAGAATCCGAAGGGTGAAAGCGAGAAAACTTGTGGGTTGAGATAAAAACAATTTAATAGATAAAGCAAAAGCCACGCCTGCAAGGAAAGCAAAACAAGGGATTCATTCACCGCTTCCCATGGGCAGGGTAGGTGTTCAGCCATCTGCAGGAAGCAGGGCTACATCACTCGTAACGGTGTCTTGAGAAGACAAATGCCATCACTCCGAACGTCCTCCCCTTCCTTCTTCCTCCTGATCTGTTGCTGCAGACCTGTGGCCTGGAATATCCCTTTGCTCAGATGGGCTCAGCTGTCCCAGCTGTGTCCCTTCCCAGCTTCATGTGCATCCTTGGCCTCCTCACTGGTGGGGTGGGAAGCAAGTGACCCTGACTCTGTGTAAGCCCTGCTCAGCAATAATGAAAACATCCCTGGGTTACCAGTGCTCTTTCCAGCCCAAATCCCAAATGCAGCCCCTCCTATACCAGCTCCTTATGAAGACGGTTAACTCCATTACAGAGCTGGCACATAGAGAGAATCAGAGAGAGAGAGAAAACAGCTGTCAGGCATCAATAAGGAAAAAAAGGTTAAAAGAAAAAAAAAGGTTAAAAGAAAACTTTTATCAAGAAGTGGCTTTTTGAAGGGGAGATAGTTGCTATTCAAAAATAAGTGGTGGAAGTTATTCAAAAGGGTTCTCATAGGGATTTGAGTTCCCTGTGTGATGTCATCAGACTTTTCATGAAGCAAAAGTTCTGATATCAGAAAGAGCTAGTAAAAAGTATAACCAAAGAATGAAAATCATATTTATTTTCAGATTATTTTAAGTCTCTAAGATGAAGATGAATTTTTTACATTACAATCATATGTCACAATAAAACTAGTTGTATCAGAACCAGAACTGTACTCTGACTTCTTCAGAATGTTGGTTTTTTTCCACATTTGCTGAAGAAAGAGACCTTCTCTAAGCGTTTGTAGTGCATTTAACATGATAGGTCTGTTCACACTAACAGTTTGTTGCGTGGGAGGTGCTCGCTTGAGGTGCGGGTTCGACTGGAGCATATGGTTGTACGCGGTCAGGTGGGATTGTGTGGGGAATCGGAATGGTCACACCGTTCCCGATGGTGTCCTGCAGAGTGGTTTTTCTCATGGTTGCACTGAGTACAAAGCTGTGTGCTACTAGCCACCTGGGTCCCCCTCTTAACATGTGCTCACTGGGGAAGAATGCATCTTCCCTGAGGTCTTCCAGCACTGTCTGTTCTAGAAGAGTCTGCAAAGACCCTCCTGCTGAGTCACGAGGTTCAGGCTGGACACCCTTGCTTTCTAAACTTCCTCACGGAGAGGAGTCTGGGTGCAGCTGGATAACGGTCTTAGACCCCAACTGTAAAGAAGACTTCAGACCCCAGGTTCTGCCACAGAGTTGGTTTATTTCAGCTCAAGCTGGTGTTGCCAAAAGCAGCAACTGCAAAGAGAAAACTCTAAACCAAGCAATAGTTTAGAAAGCTGGCATTGGTTTATTAGCAAATTTGGCCAAGTTTGGATGCTAGATGACACTAGCATACTGCCTTGAAACCTGCCACATTTATTTTGTAATTTATTATTAAAAACACGCCTACCTTACCACTAGTTCTGCTGTTACTGGTAGCAGTTATATTCATCATTGGAGCAGTATATTAAAATTAGCTTCGCCTCTCATGTAAATTAGCGAGCATGCTCCTTGCAGATGTGGGGGGGTGAGTTTTGGCTCTCTGAGTTGAGTTGGTGGTCACCATCTCCCATTGCTACATTTAATTTTGACTCACTTTCAGCCTGTCATAAACAATTTTTGATGGATTTTTACCCTCTAATTTCCATAATGAGAATTTTGGCTAGAAAAGCCCTGCTTAGGTCTGATTCCACACATCCCCAAGGACAAACAGCTTGTTAAAGCTCTCTAAACAATGATCTACTCGCTATCTCCAGGTGCACATTATCTTTTCTCCTAACGGGCTGGAAAATTTCTTCATTGCCTCTCCCCATCCTTGAAGCAGTATCCTTTGAAAGATTGATTTAGCACTCTTAAGGCAGTAAAAATTATTCTGCCACCCTTGTGGCAACACTGGGGCCCTCTGAGAGGGACCCTGAGCAAAGAAATCCCTGAGCAATTACATACTTACAATCCAAGTTCACCTCCCTTCACACGATGTTTTGGCCCAATAGTAATATTTGGGTCTGTGGTTTTCTTGTTCCTCATTGGAGCCTTCCTCTCTCTCCAGGTGGGCATTCTTTTCTTTATCTCAAGGATGTAGTTTCTGTTGATCTTATCTTTCTCAATCAGCATTGGTTTTAGGGCCTTTCTTCAGCCTAAACTCATCAGTACTTAGGTAAAAGTCCACAGTCTGGGCCTAAGGCTTCCGTAAATCTGGTTGCTCATGCTAAGCAATGTCACTCTTAAGACAAAACAAATTGCAATTCCTCCTATTTTTAAGCAATCCCACAATTAATTCTAATATTCTACAAGAAAACTGTTTTCATCTCTAACACTGCCCCCTCTGTGGATTCTGTTCGCACTGAGAAATCATCGAGGCTGACTTTACAGATTCCTGCTTTGTGTTGCCTGTTTGTATGTGCAGCGCGTACTTCAGAGCTGCAGCTGGTAAATCAATCAGAATGGTTAAGGTTGGAGGGGACCTTGAAGATCATCTAGTTCCAACCCCCCCATCCATGGGCAGGGACACCTCTCTCCCATTAGACCAGGTTGCTCAAAACCCCATTGAACCCGGCCTTGAACACTTCCAGGGATGGGGCATCCGCAACCTCCTTGAGCAACCCCTTCCAGTGCTTCTCCACTCTCATGGTGAAGAATTTTTTCCTTATATCTAATCGAAATCAACCCTCTTTCACTTTCAATGTGCAGTGTGGACATACAATCTCCAAATCTTGTTAGGACCAAACCTACGTGTTACAGTGGGAAAGTCGAGTAATTTCTTATCATCTGACCTTGGGGTTGATTTAGTTGTGCGACAAATCTGTGTATAGTGCTAAGCTGGTCATATTTGACTACCCTAGCTCAGATTTTCAGTTGAGACGCATAGGCAGCCTCGTTTTCTCTAACCTAATTTAGCTGTCTGCTTTGGTGTGAGTTGGATTAGTAGAATATGTGGACTATATTGCCTCATTTTCCTTTGAGTTTAAAGATGTAGATAATCTTTAAAGGTCCCTTCCAGCCCCACGCATTCTATGTCAAATATGTTCCAGCAAGTTCAGGAAACTGTCTATTAGTTGGGTTCCTTTGTCGGTACTTTCTGAAGGCAGATTCCCAGCTAAATACATGAATACATTTCTTCACCTGAAATTTTTTAGACAACAAGCTTAGTGCAAATTGTAATCTAGCCCTCTTTTTTTTTTAAAAAAAAAATGATTTAAAAAAATTAAGAAAACTTGTATAGTCCTTTCTAGTACTTGAGTTCTGTAATTATAGAAGGAAGTTAGAGCAAAAAGCTTGCAGGAAAATATTTTTAAGGCAAAATTCTTCTGAGAGCAAGAGTGCTCTCAACCGCCTAGTGCTTCTTGCAGGTCTCTCTTCTAGGAATAATCTTAGTATTACACAGTGTAAAACCAAAACTACCTTCCTTAATCTGACGGTGTGTGATACCTCTCTGCCTTGACTGTCAAAATAGGTGCAGAAGTACGATGCTGAAGTTCCCTTGAGTCTAACTCCTCACTTGTGCTGAAAAAGCAGTGCTGTGTTTAACTGTGAAACGTTACATCTGGAATTAATCTCAGGTTTTTGCTTTTTGCTTGACTTCTAAGCCATGGAGGGGCTGGATTGTACTGGATGTATTCTGTAGTGCTTTCTTGATCTTTTCCATGCTGAATGTCAAAGATAGTCTGGACGATACGGGACGTGCCCACTGAATCCCTTTTGATAGAGTCGTGCATTATAAAGGCCAGTGAAAACTTTGGCAACAGGTTGCCAAGACTTCAGTGGGAAAGGCTCTGCCTCACTTAAAACGTTTTGTCTGCAGAGAGAAGGTGACAAGCACGTTATGTTTACTTGTCAGTCCTAGAGCTAACTTTAAGAATTGCTCACCATCCTAGTGCTTCATTTACACGATCAGCTTCTGCTGATCTGGCTGCGCTTGGAGCATTGAAAGTAGTTGCTGCTGTTTTGCCGTGGGGGAAGGAACCCAACATCAGCATTATTTAACAGCGAAGATTTGCTGTTTGGGCTCCTCTCCCCCTTCCCATCTCTTGGAAGTTCTATAAAGGCCAAAGTGATAAAAATGTGTAATCCAGCAAAATATTAGTTGCATCTGAATATAAAGCCTCCAGTTACATTTATGCAGCAGTCCTAGTGTATCGTAGAGCTGTCCAGCTGCTTGGAAACTGGCCGTGCTGCCGGACTGTGGAGCTCTCCCAAGTAATTCGTGTTCATTTGAGATGTAAATTATAAGACAAAACTGTGGTTTCGATCAGCATCGAATAATCCAAGTTTATGATTCAATCCATACTAGAGTCCTCTAGAATCATACCCATTTACTGCTGATGACGACTTCTCTTTGCTGTTGGCATTTCATGGTCTACTAGTCTTTAATCCATGTAATGTGAGGTGCTTATTTTTGGATGCAGATTTCTTAATCAAAATACTGTCAAATGTTGAAATGCCACAGCAAAACTGGAACGTAGTTACGCTGTTACTTTTCTCTCCCCCGTACATATAAAGCAGTAGGAGAGATCTGACTTGGCAAAACCTTTATACTCCATTACTCGTGTTAACTGATGTTTAATGTCTAGCTCTCCTTTTTATAACAATGGGATTGTTTATAATCTTCTTTTTTTTGTGTGTGTGTATTGTCTTTTAACTACATAACTGGTCTATTACTGCTTTAAGTATTATCATATTAGTATATATTTTTTTTAGCCTTTGAAATTCTGTTGGTTTTTTTTTTCTTGAGTTTTCAGGTGCCACATTGCAATCTGGAAAGCTCTTTGGTAAATTTTTAGTTCTTTTGATGAAGCTTTAGAAACCAAAACCATGTTGAATTGGAAAGTATTCCATTATAGCATCCTGTAAATTCACCATCTATTTTTATCTGTAATATAAAATAGAATTTATTGTTTTTCTATTCTGTATTATTGTCATTTTCATAATTTACCTGTATTAAAACTAACTTTATTACTAATATGCTTAAGAAAGAATTTTCTTACTTTTCACCACTGTTATCTTTTTGTTGCCCTTATATATTTTTGTTACTACTATGAACTTGGTGCCACTTTTTTCCTTCCCTCTGTTGACCTAGTGGAGTGCGTTTTAAAATTATTTATTTTATTTCACCTCTAAGCAAGGTTGGGTTTAATTAACTTTTTCCAAATACAAGAACTTGGTTGTCTGGGTAGGTAGTGAAGTTATTTTGTAATTTCTAATTGTCAGGCTGGGACAGGAGCTAGAAAATCTACATTACTGAAGCTTTTCCCACAAAGGAATTTGTGTTCTATGTATGACCTGTGAGGATACAGCTGTCTAACGTGTAGTTGAAGAACATTCCTCCCACTGTCATACATGAAGATAAAGGTTATCCACCAGTATTAATATCATATTGAAGGATAAGCCGAAGCACTTCTTTATGTATAGAAAAATAAAATTCCTTTTTACTAGCACTTTATCAAATTTATTTTGCTCAAATAAGTTTTATTTACATGTTTTACTTTAAGTAGAATTCTAATTTGTAACAGAATTCTATCAGAAGAGATTTCAAACTATGAAATATTCAGCAACCTGTGACAGTTTCTCTGTTCCTCAAGCTCATTGTCTGTTATTTTGCTTTTGATTGTATCACCAGCAGGTAATATATGGAAGTGATTTCTTTCTTATTCAAAATACTTTTAGTGTTATCTAATAACTTGTTATGAGATCTTTTGTATCACAGAGCTAACATGTCTGTTTAGTGTTGCTCTTATGCCAGCGTTATTTTTCAGCATGTTATTTGGTAGTTTTTAATTATTTGGGTAATTTTTAAAGTAAATTTTTTTCTTGTGTTTTTATACTTTTTATTAGTGGGACGTTGGTTCAGCTGTACTTTAATCTGCTGAGGACTTACATCATTTTTATGTTCTCAGTATAGCTTTGAAATAAGTATTGTTCTGTAACTTTGGCAAATTATTCAGTTATGTCCTATAGATGGTGCAACGCTCTTTTAACATATAAAAAAGTACTTACCTGTTTTTTTCCAAGTGAAGACACTCGATTTTAAGTTGTTTCCATGATCTTTACAGCTGAAGAAGGCAGATTTCTCTCCTAATGCTGCAGCACTCTTGTATTTGTAGTATTTGAAGAACTTCATAAAACATGTAATCAATCCTGTGCTGTAACATTTGTAGCCTCTTTGGTTTATTATGGCATTATCAAAGAATTCCAGGGAGGTAAGTTTTACTGTGGGAGGTGGATGTAGGAAACAGGGGAAGAAGGGAGTTAATCTTTCAACAAGTTGGTGTTTTCCAGCAGTCTTGCACTTTGCCTCTTAATTAATTTTGGACATCTCCTAGGGGTTTAGCCAGACTCTATTGTTTCTCTTGGTACGTGCCCACTGTATCTTTAGGTATCTTGTAACAGTTTCCTGCTGGAAAGTTTTGTGGTTTATTTCATTCTTCCTTGTCTGCCTCAGTATGGTGGGATGCTTCTAGCAACTTGCAAAAATTAAAGTTTTATTCCACGGGAATTTTCTTTTTACTTGAAAATGATTTTTTTTAATAAAAAAAAGTTGGATGTGTAAGCTATGAGTGATTATAAAAGGGGAATTCCTGTCTCTTGATGGTGTTCTTAATTAAAAGCACAAATACTTCAAGCTTACTAGACTGTAGCAAAACAGCTAAAACACTGAATGGTGCCTTTATTCACCTTTTGTTTCTCCTTACCTTGCTCCTCCCTGCCTCTTAAGTAATGAGAATTCTTACAGGCTTTTATAATGCTCTACTTTTACTGATTATCCGCTGATTTATTGCTTGTTCTTATGCCCAATATTTCCTCTTTCATTTCCCATCAGCATCGGAAGACCAGTGATTTCCCTGCATGGTATTGAAGGGATTTAGCTGTAGGAGGGATATGGTACAATGAATTGTTTATTTTTTGTCTTTTTGTAATTGCTTTATTGTTGTCCAACAAACTCAAATTTCTGGAATGTTGCCTTCATTTTAGAAGCAACTCGGTGCAGTTTAACTGATTTAAAATTTGTTTTATTTACATCGAAGAACTTCTTTTTGTATAACATTGTCCAATGAAATGTTGTCTGGCTTGTTGTCTGGTTTAAGTTAAATATTTGGTGGCTTCCTGCACTAGACTTGCAGCTGGATTTCCAATGATCCATCTGGCTAGTTTTGATTTTATTGGTTTCTATGGAAGATGTTTTTCTTTTGATATTTATTTCCTGAGAGCTTTCTGAAACTCTGCCTTTAGTTTCCTTGGGTTGTCATTACTTTCTTTTTTACTGTAGGCGTTTACTTCATTTTTTCCATTTCAGGTGTTTTTTGTGGTCAGAACCTACTCAGAGTGTCATTTAGTGTTTATCACTTCATTTTTAACACAACCACCTATAAAATGATTTTTGCTCAACAGATCTGTAAAGCTCTTGAACCTCCCGACCAGTCTCCGACCTCACAAAATGAAAAGTCTGCTTGGTCAGAATGTGTCAACCAAAAGCCCCTTCATATATTCTCCAATTATTGCGCACAGTCGTGGGGAAGAACGAAGTAAGAAAATAGGTAAGAATTTATTTAAGTATTTTCTGTTGTTCTGTTATGTTAGAAAATCTGTTTTGATTAAGGAAAGCAAACCTGAACACTTTCTTGTATTTGAAATAATCAGCTTTTTAGCCTAAAGTTCTGAAGGAGTGAAGCTTTGCATCGATGACATAAAGGGTTTTCAGAGGAGGTTAAAGTATATTTTCTTCTCAAGCAGAAGAGAAGTTAGGGAAAACTTGGTTCTGATACATTCTATTTGGCAGAAGCCAGCTTATCCAGTTATCACGTGTGTGGCCCTGAGTTAGATGGACTGTGGGGGTTTCCCCTTTTCTGCTGAGGATGTCGTCGTGAACACAAAGAAATGAGGATGACTGAGCTGCGGTTTCTTGGACAGAAGATGGAAATCCATAGGCAGCTGGACTGTGGTAGTTCATCACCCACAGCATCCCAGGGTTGGATCGCTGTTCATTTTTGACTTTATCTCTTCTGGGAGAAAAAAAATATATATAGGTGATACCCTGTAATGATTTAACTTGAACTCAGAATGATTAACTGTCTGATTAGTCAGTTTTTCTTAAAGACAGTTCAGCAAAAATCCAAAAAGCCTTATGAACAATGTTTGGAATGCTAATCATTTTCTGCCAGAGGATTATATCGTTCATAACAAAGCTCTTCAGTGTAGTAGTTGTGCTATTGGCAATAGATTACAAGGTTGTTTCAAATCCTGGGTTAAGTTACAAGTATCAGCAGTCTTTTTTTATCGCTTTTGTGCATATCACATGCATAATTTTTAACAAAAGCGTCAGTGCAAGCGTATGAGAGAGATGGAGAATCCTTTCTGCTTCCCTTATTGTCCATTTCTCTTGTTAGTGGTAGAGTATTTGTGTTGTAGCTTATTGCATTGCTCTCTGGCACTCCTCCTTTTTTGTTTCCCTTTTTTACCCTTCTAACTGTCCTCTTTCCTCTGCTTTTAAAATTATTTTCCTCCAGCAGTGTAGCAATCACTTGGCTTGTTCCTCTGGATTGTTCCTGGCCTGCGGAGGGGAGAATCTCTCTGCATGGCATCTTTCTAACACGTGGGCCCATGCAAATCTCACGAGATTCAACACGGCCAAGTGCAAGGTCCTGCGCCTGGGTCAGGGTAATCCTTGTTATCAGTGCAGACTGGGGGATGATGTGCTAGAGAGCAGCCCTGTGGAAAGGGCTTGAGGGTACTGGTGGACGAAAAACCAGACCGGAGGCAATAATGTGCTCTTGCAATCCAAAAGGCCAATTGCATGCTGGGCTGCATCCAGAGAAACATAGCCAGTGAGGTGAGAGAGGTGATTCTGCCCCTCTACTCTGCTCTGGTGAGACCTCACCTGGAGTTCTGTGTCCAGCTCTGGAGCCCTTGACACAAGAAGGACGTGGACCTGTTGGAGTGGCTCCAGAGGAGGCCATGAAAATGATCAGAGGACTGGAGCACCTCTGCTGTGAGGACAGGCTGAGAGAGTTGGGGTTGTTCAGCCAGGAGAAGAGAAGGCTCCCGGGAGATCTTATAGCGGCCTGCCAGTACCTGAAGGGGCTACAGGAAAGCTGGGGAGGGACTGTTCACAAGGGGGTGTAGTGACAGGACGAGGGACAATGGCTTTAAACCAGAGCAGGATAGATTTAGACTAGAAGTTAGCAAGAAGTTCTTTACTGTGAGGTTGGTGAAGAGCTGGCACAGGGTGCCCAAAGAGATGGTGGAGGCTTCATCCCTGGAGACATTCAAGGTCAGGCTGGATGGGGCTCTGAGCAACCTGAGCTAGTGAGAGATGTCCCTGCTCATGGCAGGGATGTGGAACTAGATGACCTTTAAAGGTCCCATCCAGGCCAACACATTCTGTGCTTATTGGACGGTTTGGGTGGACGTGGCTCAGTGCTGTTTTGCTGCAATACTGCTTTGATTTCAAAAGATAAAGCATAAGAAGTAAGAATTAAGTAGAGGATAAGAAATTTTAAAAATGAAGACATATGGGAACATCTTAAAGTGCTTTCTTGTTAAAGATTTATTTGGAAAATAACTTGTATTATTTCTGTTAATAATTTGTTTAAAAATTGATCAAAATTACATATTCAGAATTTAATCTCTTAGGTATAACTTGTCATGTTTGGTTTTTTTCATTTAAATAAAACCTTATTGCTAATCATTTCAAACACTTGTATTATTCAGTATTCTTGTTGTTCCTTGATTGATACAGAAGGAACCTGCTTTTTTTCAAAGAGTTTGGATTAGAATTTGTTTATGTACTGCATGTACCAAAGGAGTTTCATATTATACAGGGCAGTTTCTCCTTTTAGGTTTTCATTTAGCCTAAGGAGATGTCTTCACCACTTGTGATCCCATAAAGCATTTGTCTTTTGAGCTATACACATAGCATGCTGAAAGCCTCTAATATTTCATTCAAAGTTTGGCAAACAGAAGAATACACAAAATAAAATCAGATACTTCCTTTGAAAGAAGTGGAGAAATGTAAGAAACTTTGAAACTAATGAGAATATTTTAATGACATGTATTTAATTAAAAGCTGTGACAATAATGAATTGATTTTCTTGCATGGAAATAAGTCAGTCATGTTTTGGTTAAGTTATTATTACAGCAAGGGAAATCAAGTACTGCTGACAAACCACAGGGAAACAAAACCCTTTAGAAACTCTGGAAGAAGTCTTATCAGCTTTCAGCTTGATAAACTTTTCTGATTGGAAACAATAAATGGGATAATTATATTCTGGGTAAATTGCTGTAATAGCGCGCTAGTCATAAGAGATAAACCTACTGATTTTTGACATAAAGTACTTTAAAACAAGTGCTGATGGTCTAAAGCAGCAAGAATGTATAATGTCGTTCCATTAGTAAATCTGGCAACTGTCATACCTGTATGAGATGATATAAATATAGCTCTTTACTCAGGCCATATAACCTAATTTTACCTTTCTTTTCAAAAGCTTTTTCCCCGAGGAGGCAGTTCTGTAGCATCGCCCTGGTGTCTTTACATGGGGTAGCTGGATCTTCTGGGAAGGAACCCAGAGGCAGCTGTTGAGGTCTCTAGAAGTGGGAGTGCCTAGATAAGATCATCTAGCACCTGGTCCAGTTGCATCTTGAAAAGCTTCATTGATGTGGAAACCACCATGTCCTTGGGGAGGTTGTTCCAGTGAGTGACTGCTCTCACTGTAAAAAATTTTCTGTCCTATATTGCAATGAGAGGTGCAACATGTACCCATTACCCATTGCCTTCTCCCTGTGGCTCCTCGTGAAAAGAGAGTCCCTGCACTCTTTGTAGCCACCCTTTGAGTATGGGAATGCTATGATGAGATCCTCCCTGAGCCTCCTCTTCTCCAAGGAGAAGAGACCTAACTTATTTACTCTTTCCTCATGGAAGTTTTTCTAGCCCCTTGATGATCTTCGTGGCAAGAAGATTATCCAAAGGGATAATCCAAAGGGATCCTCTCCAGTCTGTGTCTCTCTTGAGTTGGAGGGACCAGAACTGGACATGGCACTTCAGAGTGGAGCGACACGATCACATCTCTGTCTCAGCTAGCAGTGCCCTTGTGGATCCGATTCACCTTCCTTGCTGGAGCAGTGCACTGCTGACTTCTCTTCACCTGCTTGTCCAGCAGGACCTCAGGTGCCTTTCAGCAAGGTTGCTCCCCAGCCATACCGAGATCCTAGCCTGGCCTGGGCTCTCTGGTTGTGGCATGGGAACCGGCTGCCAACTGGATTTAACTCTGTTCACCACCACTTTTTGGGCCTGGCCATCCAGCTGTTTTTTCACCCAGTAAAGGGTACACATCCAAGCCATGAGCAGCCAGTTTCTCCAGGAGAATGCTATGGGAAACGATACCAAAGGCTTCACTAAAGTCTGGGGAGACAACATCTACAGCCTTTCCTTCATCCACTAGGTGGGTCGTGGAAGGAGCTCAGGTTAGTTGAGTGGGACCTGCCTTTCGTGAACCCCTGCTGACTGAGCATGATCATCTGGTTGCCTTGTATTCAAGATAGTCTGCTCCATGGCCTTCCCTGGCACCAATGTCAGGCTTGACGTGCGGAAAACAGACTCCACAATCAATTAGATTGTAAAGTAGGTATGTTTATACAGTGCTGGGCAGCGCAGGGGATACTGCCTCCAAAGTGGAGCGTGCCCCAACGCGGCTCTTGCCTTGACTATATACAGTAAAGTGTTACATATTCATGAAGTTTCAAAAGATGCCTATACATATGCATGCCCTAGGCCCGCTTCGTATTAAAATGAGTTCTACTGCATCATTTACATAAATTCTTCCTGTCTGCCCTTGCGCAGCGCTTCCTGGTGGTGGTCGTTGAGGAAGGTGGTCTTCTGGAAGAAGGCTCGTAATCTTCCTCACTGTGCACTTTTCACCTTTAGCTCTTTGCGCAGACTCAGTCGTCTTTCAGCTTTCATCCAAACTGCAGAGCTGGTATCAACTGGTCTTTAAGGAACTATCTTCATGCTTATCCCCAGCTCTTCCTGCTTCAGTGGGTTTCTACCAGTGCTTGACTACTGTTAAAGAATAGCTAACAATCCATGTAGCTAATCAATAGCTTTGCCTTTGCTTAGATTCAATCATTTGCTAGTTTTCCTATAATCCTATTTTCAAGGCTGACAGGCCTGGACCTTTTCTCCTGCCCTTCTTGTAGATGAGCATCACATTTGCAAACCTCCAGACCACTGGGACCTCCCCGGGTAGCCAGGACTGCTGATAAATGATGCAAAGTGGTTTGAGGACCACTTCTGCCAGCTCCCTCAGTACCCTTGAGTGGATTGGTCTTGCCGGACGATCCCTTCTCAAGCACATCCCAAGGATGTGGTGGGCCCCAAACCCCTCTCAGACCCCCATGAGGGACCTCGCAAGCCTTGCATTCCTCTCAGCGCCCAGCAGCAGCAGCTTGCACTCCCAGTGTCAGCTTCCTGCGGCTGCAGTACTGTCGTAAGGTCATTCAGGGAGTATTCAATGCTGGGGGAGGGATCGTATCTGTAAAAGTTAAGTGAGCCTAGAATCGTTTCTTTTTGGAAGGAAAGGCAGATTAAAGCATCAGACAAATCGATGGTTTGCATTTGTTTGGAGTAAGACTTACACGAAATTAAGAGTTTTGAACATGACTTTTTCGAACTGACTTGTTCGGAATCACTTTTTACATGGTTGCGTTGAAAACATTTTCAGAAAAACCATTCCAAGCTTATGGTAGTTCCTATAATGTGGAAATTAACTTGGAAGGAGCCTTCTTGGGCTGCCACAAGTGCTGGTGTTGATGTAGTTAACCCTAATTGGATACCTTTGAAGCTCTGTACAATACCTCTTCAGAGGAGTAACCAATTTCTTCGGGGGACTGCAGAATGCCTAAGATATTGTGAGCACTAAGAAGCAATTAAATAAAAAGAAATTTACCAAACATCTCATACAATTGTGCCTTTGAACGTTTTGCTTTAATCAACACTTTTGCTTCTCAGGTTTCATAGTAATAGAATCTGTTAATATCTCTGAATGTATGTTTTTAATTTTCACTAGTCCCCATGTGTTGCCTGGTCTAGTTGAGAGGTGTCCTTGCCCATGACAGGGAGGTTGGATTAAATGATCTCTAAGGTCCCTTCCAGCCTAGGCCATTCTGTGATTCTATGATTATTTGGAGTTAAACATTTACATTAAGCACATCTCCCTTGAGCTCTCGATATTGCTTGCAAAATGTAATCAGATAGTAAATGTGAATGTACAATTAGAGTACAGATGGTTTCAACTGTGAATTACAGTCTTGGTATTAATAATCCTGTTTTTTTTTTTACTGGACACTTTCTAATATCCTAGTAAAAAAGTAATGTCTGTTAAAATTCTTGAGTAAACAAAAATTAATCCATGTACGTTATAGATTAATTTAGAGTAATTTATTTAGCAAATACAATTAAACCACATTTTATTTATTTGGACTGCAAGTCCTTGGCTTCTATGGAGAATCTTGGCACATTCAGATTTCAGTCTGAACATCAGGTGCATGAGTTTCTGTGAGAAATTTGGACGGTAGGCAGGATCTTGTGGGCTGCAAAGCTTACGAAGTGCTAATGTAAAAGAATCGTTCTGCATTGAGCAGCTCCTCACAACTTGAGTCTCTGCTGCTGACCTCACTTCCATAAATTGACTCAAATTAAAAAAGCCACCAACAAATTTTAAACTTGGCAGGGTGAAGTGTCTTTCAAGTTGAACTTCTGGCTCTTACAGTGAGATATAAACTGAAACTGCATCTTATTACCTGAGCCATTTTTGTTCATTGGCTTTCCTAAGAATTTTCACAAGTTATGGTTTAATTTGGGTTATTGCTTAGGTCTCCATTTTTCTTCAATAAAAATTAGTAATCTGTATCTATAGATACTAGTGTCATATTCCTCTCCCACAGCATCTCTCAAACTACTAAATGTTTCTCAAAGAAAAACAGCAGGAGGAAACTGAGGTGGTGTCCTGCTGGTGGGCAGTTGTTTCTTGCTTAATTTCGAGTGATCTTCTTTTTACTCCGTATGATCAGCTGTGTTTATATGAAGACTTGTTTCCGTTCTTTTTAATATCTTTCTTCCTGTTGTGTTCCTTCCTTTCTTCTGGTTACTTCTTATCTGAGTCTTAAACATCCAAGACAATATGTGCTCTGGACCTAACTCCAAGCATGTAAGCCTTAAAGTGTTAAATATTAAGGATGTGTTTACTGTTTTAAATTGATGCCTGAGTTAATTTGGCCAAGATAATGTTGGGTCTTTGAAGCACTATTGCTGTAGTAATAAACGTTTCTAGTCCTTTAACCCCTTGCTTTGCTTGGAATTTATAGCTTGTGTCCCATAATGCACTTGAGTAGGCCTTGGGCTGTGAAGATTATACAGACAGTTCAGTTGATGGTGTTTTTTGTTTTTAATAACACCACAAGTAGATAATTCCTGCATTAATTCTGCAATTATTTCACACAGACTTCCAATGGGTCCAGGGAGACGTATGTGAAGTTCAGTTGATGGTGTACAACCCTATGCCTTTTGAGCTCCGAGTAGAAAACATGGTATGTATCTTCCTAAATCTCCCCTTTCCATTATTTTTCTGAAAAAAAATCTGTTTTGGACTTCTAAATATGTTTTTTTTTATGAATCAAATAGTCTAAAAGAATCATTTAACCCAATATAACATCAGTTCAACAGGGCAGTACTCTCAGTTTTCTCGTATTTGTTGGTGATGAGATATTGAAATGAAAATCTTTGCCACTCAGAGTGTTTAAATCTTTTACTGGTACTGACCTGTAAATCAATTCTGTACCATTCTGCATTGACGGCAACTCGTGCTACACTACATGTACTGCTTTTCAACTAATACTTATATCTTGAAATCTAATAATTAGTGTATGCTTGCTACTGTAATTTAAAAATCTGTGTTCATCCTAGCTTATCAAGTTCCTGTTTTGACTACATTTTAAAAAATCTGAGGAAACAAAAAAGTTTTGAGAAGGTTTGTTTTTAATAGAAGCTTCAGGTCGTGGATCTGCTGTTCCCCATCATATATGTTATTTGAAAACACCGTAAGGTAAAATCCCGAGAAGGGAGGGGAAAAAAGGCTGAAATAGCAGAGAAGCATGTAAGGTTAGAAGGATCAAGCCCAAGCCCTCTACTGCCACAGCTGACTGCTTACAGTGTATCCTGAAACGAAGTAAATTGTTTTTTTTTCCCCCCTCTCTTTATGCAAACTAATAGGATTTTTTTTGGTTGTTATCCTATTAAAGGTTAAAAGTCCTCTAACTACCAAACCAACTTAATCTCCACTCAGTCCAAATCCAGTGCTGTCCTTCCTGTTAAATATTTTTACTGTGAATATTGCTTTAAGAACTAAAACTTGTCTTTTAGAGCCCATCATTCTGTTAGGCTAAGTGAATGAGCGTATACTTATTTGCTCAGGATTTTTGTTCATATTTTTCGTTGATAGGTCTACTGCAGTGACTGGCCAAACAATTTGACCTAAATTACTGATTATACACCACATGAAATAAAGTCATTTTTCCATGGGAAATGAACATGCCCAAAGATAGTGCTTATAGCATAATAAAATTAATTCTTGGAAGCTAACGCACTGATATCTTCAGCAGCAGTTTCTCTGAAACCCTCGCAGAAGTATCCCAAGTTGTTAGGAATGAATAGAAAAAGTAATTTTAAAGCTGCACATCAGAAAGGACTATATAGGAAATAATTTTAGAATGTTTTGATATATCGTCTGATTTGTATTGTGTAAGTAATGATGTAATTATATATTTAAAAATTGGCTTTGGATAATTTCTTAATGAGGAAATTCCTTATGAGTGCGTACATACACTTAAGAACTCAGAATCCATTTATTTCATAGATTTACACTCCACCCATTCCCTGAGCAAATTAATTGTAGTGGCGTGAATATGTCTTTTTACCGTTAGCGTCATAAAGTTCCATCTTTGAATTAATACTGAATTAGTTTCATTGGTAAGCAGAAGAGGAAGCAGGCATGCAAACTAGATACAAATAATTGAAGTGATTGACATAATTCTTTAGTCAGTGCTCCATAAATAGAGCACTTTGAGAAATTCTGCTGTGCGTGTCATCGGTAGAAATTGGTTGATTTTGCTTGATTTGTCTGTGGTTGCAAGACTGTAGCCAGCAAGTGGAGAAAAGTAATTATTCCCTTCGATTTGGCGTTTGAGAGATGACGTCTTTAGAACGGAGGCCAGTTTTGAGCTCCCCGTACAATAGAAATATTAACACACTGGTATCGGTCCAGCAGTATTGCCAAGGTGATTGGCAGGCCGGAGCATGTGACAGATGAGGACAAGTTCAAAGAGCTGCATCTGTTCAGTTTGTAGAAGATTGCTGGGGTAATTTCTGTTTCTTTCTTTGATCCCCAAATGGGAAGGTGCTGTGGAAATGGAGCCAGACTGTTCCCAGACGTGCCTGGCTTAAGTTAGTGAACGTATTGCAGCAGTGGAAAACCTCCCTAATAAAAAATTCCCTTTTTCCAGTTGCCCAGAGAGAACATGAGATTGCCGTATTTAGAAATCTTAAGAACTTAACTTTGTAGAATGGTGAAAAACCTGAATTGCCATCAAAATTGTCCCTGTTTGGAGCAGTGGGCTGGGCAAGAGGACCTCCAGCATTTCCTTCCAGCCTAAATTATTCTGATATTCCCATCTCATCTCTGAGCTTTCCAGAGTGTAGGGGTAGTTATTACTTGATCACAAGAATCAAGTCTTTTGTTTTCATTTTAATAATTCAAAGCATTAATATTTTAAAATGTTTTGGCTTATTATTAACATATACTCGTGCCTGCAGTCCCTATGCCCCCTTGTTGTCTCATTTGTCATCACCTGTCAAGTTCTTTTGTATGATTTAGTCTCATAGAATCATTTTCATAATAGACGTATCCTTCTCACTTATTTAGTAGCAGTTTCAGCTTGTTTGTCCTACAGCTTTTTTCTTCTGTCTGACTCAACACTTACCTTTGCACCATGACTACTCCTTCAAGCTTGTTTCCAGTCACTGGCAATCCTCTGAGCTCTTGATTGCTTGATTTCCTTTGTTCTTCACACTTTTCATGGTTTGCCATTTGACAACACGTAACTATCTTGAAATCTGTAGACTTACTCCTTTTTTTTCTAATTTTCCCCTTTCTCTCATCTTACAATTCATGAGTTGCTATTCTGTTGGTTTACTCATTGCGCATTAAATTAAAGCTGGAAGCATCAATCTGAACTTCTTTCATGGTACTTTTCCTATTGTGTCACCCTGTGTGCTATAGCTGAAAGTTGGGATGGTAATGACTTTAGTGTTCAGCACAAGTTGTTAAGGAGGATGATACCTCGTAGAAAGGCTTCTCTGGCTTCTTCCAGTAGTTGGAAATGTTCATGCTAAGTACATGTAGTTTAACTGAGGCACGCTTAAGTAAAAGAAATTGAATTTTTAGACTTGATGTGAGGCTGTGGAAAGAAGGCTTTGATTAGTGTTACTCAGATGGTAAGCCTTATGCTGTCTGAAAAGCTGATATTTTAAAAAAATGTTTTGTTTTATTGTTCTCAGAGCTCTTTGCCCATGAGCAAAGATTTCTGTTCTTACATTCTACATTAAAATATTCTTTTGCTATTTTCCATTTGTGTATTTTTAATCAACATTTTAATTTTCTTTATGTTAACTTCATTACCAGTTGTTGAGCTTGACTGAAACAAGCTGCCTGGGACAGTGGTGGAGTCCCCATCCCTGGAGGTATTTAAAAGGCAGGTAGACACAGTGCTTAGGGTTTAGTCGAGAACTTGTCAGTGTTAGTTTAATGATTGGACTTGATGATCTTGAAGGCCTTTTCCAATCTAGGCAATACTGTGATTCGGTGATCTTCGTTGTTCTTGGTCTTTATTCCCTGTCATGCACGTTCATGATTTAGGACTCTATTTAGATACCTGTTCTTCATTCGTGTGCCATTTTCTGTCTTTTTCTATTTCATGTTTTTGTTTTGTCCATATAATTAGAAGGCTGATCTGTTAAAAAGTGTCCTAGTACTTGTAAAATGACAAATGAACATCTCTAATCACGGAATATCTCTAATCACGGGAGTGATTAGGCCTGGTGACTGTATATTTTAGTCAATAAAGCAAAGTAGGGAAGATCATAGGGGTGACCCGAGGAAGTGATTTAATAAAAATTAACAGGTACCTTAAATCAACAGAGTGAGGGAGAGAAAAACATGAGCCTAGCTAACTTTCATAGCAAATGAGTAAGACAAAATATTTTTGTTATCCTGGTGATGGAGCCCAAGTTAACAGGAGATACAATGCTCAGCTGTGAATAAGTGTATACAGCATCCTACTTTTTCTCCCAGGACTCTTGATTTCTGTATAGACTTCTTCAGGTATGTGAGTGATAGCCTCTGTCTCTTTTGTAGTTGCTAAGCCTTTTTTTCTGTCCAGGAAAAAAAATACCTTCAGATTTCAGACCTTCAAAAAAAAATACCTCAGAAATTCAGGGAATTCTCTGATGGATTTGTTTTATATCGTGAGAGAAAGGTTTAAAGGAGCAAGTCATGGTACAGCCTAGTGATATCGACTATTAAAATAAAAATGCATTTGGAGATGAACAGCAAAGTGTGTTAAGACTTCTACTTTTTCCTCTTTGTTTCTTAACTTTCATATTAAAGGAAAGAAAAATAAATCCCAAACTGAGACATTCTACTTTTTCCTCTTTGTTTCTTAACTTTCTTATTAAAGGATAGAAAAATAAATCCCAAACTGAGACCTTTTGAGACAGTGTTATTTATTGAGTGAAAGCATTTGTTTTGCACTTACTGTATATGTAGCCATGGTTTTAAGAAGGCTACAATAGATATGGAGCAGTGGAAAATATATTTAATAAATTGATACCAAGAATTGAAACAATACTACCCCAAAACATGGAGATAATGTAATTTATATTATTAAATCATTGTTCAAGAGGAAAGTCTTCATTCTGTAGATCTGCTTCTGTTTGGATTGTGTATTTATTTGAAGACAATTTAAGTGTGTTTTTTTGATTAATGATGCTAGAAAGATGACTGTTACATTTTTTTGGTAAGCTTCAAAACTATACTGTTAGCCAAGAGCTCTGTGTTGATGTTTAAAAATAACGTCCAAAATTTTGATAAATCTTTATGTATAATCAGTCCCATAACTTAGCTTATGATCATTTAAATTGTTGCCATGAACCGCTGTTTAGTGAGTTTACATCTTTTTACTGTTTCTTCCATCTTGAGAGAACATTTGCTTACTCTAAGTAAATATGTCAAATTGAATTTAATGGAAGCTGTATTGGGCAAGAATATACATGAAAAAGGCGAGGCGTGGAGAAGGATAAAAATGGTTGTGTTTGGTGTTCTCTAAGTCTGCCTAAAATAACCTTATAGAATCATCGAAGCATAATGTACCAGGGGCCTCAAAGATCATCTGGTCCAACCTTTCTGGGCAAAAGCACTGTCTAGACAAGATGGTCCAGCACCCCGTCCAGCTGAATCTTAAAAGTGTCCAGTGCTGGGGAGTCCACCACTTCCCTGGGGAGCTTATTCCAATGGCTGATTGTTCTCATCGTGAAAAATTTTCCTCTTTTGTCCAGTCGGAATCTCCCCAGCAGCAAATTGCACCCATCACCCCCCATCTTTTCCACAGGAATCCTTGTAGACAGGGGGTCCCCACTTCTTCGTAGGCACCCTTTATATACTGGAACATGGTGACAAGGTCTCCCCTGAGCATTCTTTTCTCAGGGCTGAACAAACCCAGTTGTCTCAAGCCTTTCCTCATGTGTCAGGATTCCCAGTCTTGTGATCATCTTTGTGGCCCTGCTCTGGACTCTCCAGCTTGTCCACATCTTTTTTTATAGCAGGGACCAAACCAGAACACAGCATTCCAGGTGCGGCCTGACCAGCACTGAACAGAGTGGGATAACGATTTCTTTATTTCTGCTGGTGAGGCCCTTGTTGATGTGACCCAGCATCCTGGTGGCTTTCTTTGCTGCAGCAGCACCTCAGCATGACTTGCTGACCTGCCTGTCCACCAGAACCCCCAGGTCCCTTTCTACAGAGCCAGGTAGATCCCAGCCTGCGCTGCACCCCTGGGTTATGTTTTCCTGAGTGCAGGACCTCTCACTTGTCCTTGTTGAGCTTCATAAGCTTCTCATTAGCCCATTCTTGCAGCCTGTCCAGGTCTTCCTGAGGACGAGTGTCTATCCCTTTCAATGTCCCCTTCTCCACTCAGTTTGGTGTCATCAACAAACTTCCTCGGGGTACACTTGATCCCATCATCCAGATCACTTAAGGAGATAGTGGAACACATTAGAAATAGAGGGAAAATTTTCTTTTTCAATACATATTTGACAGCTTTTGTGTAAAGTAGCTGACAACACTGAATAAAGCATGTTCGGTGTAAAAACTAACTTTGACTGTGGTGTTATTTTAAAAAAAAAATGTTTGTGTTTCAGGATTGATAAGTAGAGCCTAAAAGAAACAGTTACAGGCTCACATTGTTTTAGCAGCCTCTGCAAATGCTACCATTTACATACAAGTGGTTTTGTTTCTCTAAAACTCAGTTGAGGTTTGAAGTGATTGAAAGACATGCTGTGATAATAGCATGCATATAATTCACTCTAAGATGACCTGAATTGTTTTATAAGAATGCAAGGAAAAGTAAAAGTGTGGGGTTTTTGGTGTGATTCATGTATTCCCTGGAGGAAACCCTGTATATGGGCAAACTTTTCCTATAAGGTCAAGAAGAGCAATGAGTGCTAGATAATTACTAAATATTATTACTTGAAATAGGATACAAGACGCTAGGGAAAAGAAATATAACACTTATTTCATATTTCTTGTGTCTGTCCGATATGTTTAGGTAAAGGATATTGCAGTACTTCAGCCTTGATTTGATGATCTTCACTCTTAGTCTAAAAAATTTTTACACACCAGAGGGCAATGTTGGGCAAATATTGTTGAATCGTGCTATTTGGCCAATTGTGATGTTGAAAAATGTCTTTCAAACATTCTAGATATGTGATTGTCTTTTAAAATTTATTTGTGTGGGTTAAGTTTTAAGGGTGAGTGCCTTGATTTCAGCACGTGTCTGGAACTCTGAAACCTAGCTGAGTTTTATATATATATATTTTTTTTACATTTCAGTGAGGTTTTATGCTTTCTTAGTATCTTTACTTTTTAAAACTTGAAGTTTTACTGAATAGTAAAATTCTCTTATGGAAAGAAGTGAAGACTATGTTCTCCTTTGTGTGATAATACACTTAAGGCTTTAATTTCTAGTCCAGGCAAATGTGCTCTGCAAAGATGGTTTGGCGTTTGCATTGCGTTTGTTCCCTAGAAAAAGCTCTTGTTTTCATAGAGTTTGTCAAAGAATAGACTGAGAAAGCATTCTTAATGCATTTTAAGCAAAATACATTGTGCTGAGGACTTATTTTACTTTAGCAGTTATCTGTAATCAGCCTGCTGTGTTTGTGATCAGCATGATCCAAGGGTCTCATCTAGATGTGATTTCAAGGGTTAGGGAACAACGTACACTGTGTGTAGCAATTTTTTTTTCCTCTACTGCTATTAAATAATTTTAATACGAGCAATTTTTCTTAATAGTAACTCTTCCTTCTTGTCTGTAAGCACATTCATGATTTAGGTGATTGTACTCCAGATGCATTCACGTTCCTTTTTTGCCATTACCGTCTCTATTTATCTTGATTTTTGCCTGCTGTTAGCATACTCAGGTTAAATCTTTTGGTGAAGAAAATGCTTTCCATGACAGCTAGGTTATGATCATTGCTTTTCCTGAGCCTCAACCTTTAAAAGAATTCCCATTGATTTATTTAACTTTTCTCAGTTCTCCCCCTCCCCATTGTTGTAATATTTATTTCCTCAAAGGTTACTTGACTCTGATCCATTCCAAGCCTCAATTCCCTGCAACGAGAGAGCTCATATGTACCATATATCAAAAGTCTGGCTGGGCAGTAGGATTTGACTGGCAACTTTGGGGTGGTACCGCAGCCTGTATATGCGCACGCTTGGCTACTATAGATGGGTTTCTTGAGGCTGTGCTGGTTTACCGTTCCCCTTGAGATTATTTTTTTTCCTTTACAAGACCCTAAAAGGATTTCAGGAGAGCGTCTTCCCGTGGTCTCCCTCAATCCAGTGTGATAGTGGAGGGTGTCTAATTGCTGGGATGGGACTTATTTGTATTAAATAAAAGCACCAGACTGGTTATACTACCAGAAGTGAAATGAATGTATTAAATGTGCATCCTGACATCTGGCTTAAGTGGGATTAAGAACATGGGAGAAAGCTTTATTTACTCATTTCTTCCATCTCCCCCTGGCCCCAAGAAAAAGTAGGCTAATTAGAGCTGTGTCTTAATAAGGAGCTTCCCATATTTGAAAAAAGTTACCTGACCGTGGTTTTGCAATGATGGTGTCATTTCTTAGTGTTCCGCATGTGTTCAGAGGCATTTGATGTACTGGCTAATTGGAGGAGCTAGCTAGGAGTGGAGAAGTAGTGGAGTGCAGAAAACTTTGGTCTAGTTGTTAGGAGAACGTCTGAACTGGAAGGACTTTCCGGTTTAACAACTGCATTGTGTTACCTAATTCTCTCTTAAAGACTACATGTGGTGCCCCCACTGTAAGAGGGATATCGATCCGTTGGAACAAGTCCAGAGGAGACCACAAGGATGATCCAGGGGCTGGAGCACCTCTGCTATAAGGACAGGCTGCGGGAGCTGGAATTGTTCAGCCTGGAGAGGAGAAAACTTTGGGGGGACCCAATAGCTGCCTTCCAATACCTGAAGGGAACCTACAGGAAGGCTGGGGAGGGACTTCTTATAAGAGTGTCCACTGATAGGACAAGGGGAAAGAGATTTAAACTGAAGGAGAATAGGTTTACATTGAATCTTAGGAAGAAATTCTTTAGTCTGAGGGTGGCAAGACTCTGGAATAAATTGCCCAGAGAAGTTGCTGTTGCCCCCTCCCTGGAGGTGTTCGAGGCCAGGCTGGATGAGACCTTGAGCAACCTGATCTAGTTGAGAGGCGTCCCTGCCCATGACAGGGAGGTTGGACTAGATGATCTCTAAGGTCTCTTCCAGCCTAGGCCATTCTATGATTCTATGACATTCCAAAACTCCCCAGATAAACCTGCTGGGAATTGTTAATGTGCAGCTGGCTCTGCTTCAGAGGAGGGAGGCGGGTTAGATAATATTTAGGACTCCCTGTCTGTTCTTTTACCTATATTTGCTGTAGCTGATAGTAAACAAGATGTTGGAGGTTTTTTTTTTTTTTTTTTTTTTTGACATCGATATTTAGGATTCTAAGTCCTTGGATGGAAGTATTTAGCTGAAGTGAATCTTGAATAATTAAAATATATTTGAATATTTGGCCAAGGTGATAGTATAGTGCTTTTAGGACTGAAATAATCTTACGAAGCCTTCTGTACCTGTTTTAGAAGTGAATTTCAGAGTGTATGTGGGGTCACTTCTTGTCTGTCTTCTAAGATGTACTTCGGCCAAAGGAAAAGCAGAACGATAATGAGGAAGCCTGAGGCTGAGTCAGTTTTAAACTATAAATGTTCACCCCATTGTTCTGGCATGAATCTTACTGAAAGGAGTCACGTTGAGTCACATGTAAACAGTTATATTGCATCATATCTAAAATTAGTTTGTATTGACAAGGTATTGCAGTGATTGTTTTCATCTCATTCTGAAATATTGCAAGGAATATTTCACCCAGTGTTCAGACAAAGCCTATTTAATCCTTGTTTGTAAAGTAGTGACCAAACTTGCAGTTACGAAGCAGGAATTAAAAAGTGTTAGTGCTCTCATACGCTGCGTGGTGATTGTCTAGGAAGACAGAATTAGTTTTTAGTTTTCTTTTTGGTGGATTGTTTCCGACAGCCAAAGTCTCCATGTGGAACTGAGAAAAAACCTGAAATTCCATAGAAATGAGGGTTTGACACAGTGTTTTCTTATAACTCAAGTAAAATGATGAATTGGAATTTTGTGCAGTATTAAGGATGGAGTTCTCTAACACACCTTCCCACAAGGCAAGAGTAAATTTGATCAAAGTAGGGATTTTATAGCTTTTCAGTATATTGCCATCTTGATGAGATCCTCAGTAGAAGAGAAATCCAGAACCTGACAAACCTGTTCAGTTTGCTTTCTTACGCTTCTGGTGTGTTTAGGACTCTGCCATTAAAAATCTTAGGTGCAAGGTATTCATTTAGTTATGTAGCATGTACATAAAAGATGGTTGTTCATTAATTTTCAGAAGACACACTGCCTTTTGAAGAGGGAAGAAACTCAGATAGTGACTTTCAATTTAGTTCAGTTTTTGGCTGTCGGTGGACTGATTTTTGGTTAATAGCCAGGAACTGCGTGAAGCAGTCTCTCTGAGTGGTTGGTCCCAATGCAAATCAGGTCGTTAAAGACTGAATGTAGATGACAGGTCACGTTTCAGTCATTGTCTGGGTAATTCTGATGGTGACATTTATGTTTCTTTAAGTACTTATTATGCAAGTATCAATTTTCCTAATTTCTAACTGAGAATTTGAAACCTAAAAGGGCTAGTTTGCCTTTTACAGCTGACACGAGCATTAAAGCTGCATCATTCAAAACCCAGTTGAATTAGAAACGAGGCAGTCGTCGATGTTTGCAGAGGGAAGCAATGCTGATATTCCAGCACTGTGCAGGTTCACTTTGTTCAATCTTCAGTCTCTTTCTGGGTTTCTGTGGCAAAAACTATGAGATCTTTCATCTGTCTACAAAATTAGTATGTACCTCTTTCATAGAGTTTTGAGTTCCTGTGGAGCTGGGGTTTAACCCAGTCACTGCATTAACTGATTGAGATGTTTGGATGGCATCTTTATTAAAAAATAAAAATAAAAATTTATGTCTATAGAAAAGCAGCTGGGAACTTAGACTTCTGTGCGCTTTGCAACATTGAAGTTCTTACTTGTACCAGCACATTCGGTGTTCAAGCATCAAATTCCTTAAGTGAGCTTTAAAAAACCCAATAATCTACTAAGGACAGTGAAGCTGTGTTTAAAAGTTTGTTCATTTCTGTGGGTTACTTTTAATTTTTTTTCTTATTTTTTATTTTGTCCCATGTTTTAAATTTAGGATGCTAAAAATATTCTCTGACACTAAGGGAGTAAATGGTACAGTCTAACTGCCGGCACCTAGGCTCGATAGAGAATCGGTTTAGCAAAATGAATCACACCCCAAATGCCTTATTGCAACACATTGCAATGTTTAGGTTGGATAGAAAAGCTAAACTTGCTCTATTATCTCTAAATACTAAATTTTTTTTCTCACTATAGGTAAATGTTTTCTGGCCAGGAACTTTTATTAAATCTAAGGAAGAGCCACTACTGATATTTGATTTCTACTGCTCAAAATATAAGCAAATATATAAGTAAGGTCACAGGTACAATTAAATTTGGGCACAAAACAACCGCATGCATTCTTAGTTACTCATTCTTATTACTGTGCTTGTGTATAAGTGTTTACTAGTTTTTCGTGCATCGTTCCCACCTCGGATCCTGAAACATTTTTCACTGCTGAATAAAAATCTTGCCATAATTCTAGGTGTGTGCTTCAGTCACTGGAATGTAAAAACCAGAATAACTGCTATGAGCAAATTGGAATCAATTATAAAACTTTTGGTGATGGAAATGTGTATCATAAATGGCTTTATCTCATATGACTTTTTCAGGGTCTCTTGACAACAGGCGTAGAATTCGAATCTCTTCCTGCAGCTCTTTCTCTGCCTGCAGAATCTGGTCTCTACCCGGTGACTCTTGTGGGTGTTCCTCAAACTACAGGCCAGATCACGGTCAATGGTAAGGGATATCTTTAGTCATTGTCTTCTAGCAAAACAGCCACGTGTTTTACATCGCTTCGCCACAGAATTTATTCACCACTCTGATTTTTCCTCAGTAAGTAAGAAAAAAAACAAGCCAGAAAAGAAAAGCAGTTCATTTTCCATACTAGACTTCATCAAAAACCCCACATAGCCTGAAAAATCGCTTGGTTGGAACAGCAGTAATGAACACATATTTACCATATCTCATGAATGAGAGGAAAAGGATAATGAACTCAAACTCCCCTTTGTTAATGTTTTCATTTGGAAAGCTTCGAAGGAGGATTACTTGAACTTTTTCATGGGAATGCATAAAATAATCTTGCACTTCGTTTTTCTTAATTAGTTCTGCTCATGTAAGATTACAGAAATTTTTGCAGATTGCTTCTGCAGAAACAATGTAGCCGATGTGTGTCATGTGTTTCAGTTGAGATTAATAAGCCTAAATAAAGCTGCGTTTGTAGTATGTAAAGAGAGTTAAAGAGCTTTTGCGGAAAATGAGCAGATCAGTCTCCTAGAAAAGGAGGTACATGAGCAGGTGATAGATTCAACAATCACTTATCTCACCAACACACAATTTTAGGTGCGTGTTCCTGGAACACAGAGTTACAGGAAAAGTACCATTTTAGTAAAGCTAAAGACCAACAGAAGATGGCTTTGAACTTGAAGAAACTCTCATCTCACTGAGGTTTTTTAAGTGCTTTTCTGTCTGCTCATAAAATGAATCTTCGTTTGATGTTTTTGTTATTTTTTTCCCCCAGAAACTATTTCAGAATCTACAAAATGGCATCAAGGCATTCAGAACATTTGTGTTGTAGTTGTCTGCTTTTAGTTTCACACACTAAAAATGTATTCCAAGTAGAGGAGTTGATTCATGTACTTGGCAACTGTTTGTGTGTCGATGTTTCAAGTTTTCCATCAGATATGACTTGTATATATTGCCTGGTGAGCAATCGGTGTAGAATTACTTTCCTACTAAACGGAGCTTTCACAGGATAAGTTGTGGTCTTTTATGGCAGGTCTCTGTGTGTGTATGCATATATACTTTTTTTTTTACTAATTAATGTCCTTTGGGATTCTTTTCTCCTCAGCGTCTATATACAGTTAAAACTTCTTCCTATAAACATTTTTTTGAGGGGGAAATAGGCAACTGTTAACATATATTGAAGGGTCACAGGTGGATTAGATGATGTATAAAAAAAAGTGGTCCCTATACTATGACTTGTGATGTTGGTCTTGTAAAGGATTCCACAGATCTTACCACAAAACATGGTAGAAACCATGGAGCCTTTTAAATTTCTTTTAAAATTTGATTTACGTGTCACAGATATGAAGGCATACATGTATGTTGTTTATGACTTGTCATATGGTTATAAATGTTGTTATTTAGTGGGATTGAGAGCATTTTATATATTTTCTCTCCTGAGAAGATTCTTGTGTAGAGAGGATGGTGGTTTGGTTGACAGAAATACTGGCGAGATCTGACTAGTGAGCTTAGTACAGGTACACTCTTAAGAAAACAGAAAAATTCACAATACACTGGGGTTTTCTTCTAAAAATCAGGTTACCATACTTCAGTTTTTGGAGTCTTCAGTGATTGCCTTCTGGACAATCTACCAGGAGTGAAGAGCAATGGCTGCACTGTTGAAGTCATTCCAGCTTTGCCAAGGCTGCAGATCAGTACCTCACTTCCAAGGTGAGAAACTGAGTGAACTAATGATTTTAATTCGGTTGTATTTAAGTGTTAGTCACATACTGAATAAATCTGAGTATATAATCAGCGCTTTAGTAGAATAAGATATAAACTACTTCTTTGCTATTTACTTTAGAATAAAAATCTGTTTTTTCTTTCACTGCTTGAAACCTTGGAATTTCATAGAAAATATTTTGCGATTCAGTTAACCGAGGGAGTGTAATGCTTATTCATAATTAAAGTTATACTTTTAAAAGACTGAATCATTTAAAGGCTAAATGTTTATAAAATCTCGAAGTAAAGAGATAATCCGTGGAATAGTGTAGGTTGGAAGGGCTGCTTCTGGAGATGATCTGGCCCAGGATGCTGCTCAAAGCAAAACTTCGACAAGGGATAGGACTTAAATGTTAGATCAAGTTGTTCGGGTGATGATCTAAGTAAATCCTAATTATCTCAGTGAGTGGTGTTTCAGTCACCTCTGTGGGAAATCAATTTCAATGTCCAACCACACACACAAAAGTAAGAATCTCTTCCATTTTATTTTATTTTATTTTATTTTATTT
>NW_009724307.1:4422-58171 GCF_000703405.1 Apaloderma vittatum | reverse complement strand
GCCTAGGCCATTCTATGATTCTGTGAAATATATTGATCCTAGCTGAAGGCTCAGAAAGGACAGAAAGGATTTGCACAGACTACCAGACTCAGTTGTCTGTAAAATGGACAGACCCATGAAAGATCTACAAAAAGTTTTACAGATTTGTACCTGTGAAATTCGCTGTTAAACTTAAAAACCACTTCCTCTTAAAGCCCTTTCTGAACTAGGATAGCAAGGCTGAATAGGGATTGCTTTACAGGGCATTAATATCCTGCTCACATCAAGGCTGGCAACAGGAGTGCTGTGAGGAGGCATGGAGTGCTCCCTCTTCCTGCAGGGAACCCACGTCCTCCTGGCAGAGGGAGCAGGATGGGAGCCCGGGTTCCTCAAATCGCAGAAACACACACTAAGCGAAGGGTGAGCCCAGGAGCTCGCTTCTGAAGTGGTTAGTAGCATTCCTTGGAAGAAAATGCACATAACTTGTGTCTATCCCACTTGGATCTCCTGCTGTTTGGGATGCGGAGATTCCAATGAAATTATTGGCTTTGCAGCGTTCCAGCTAGCTGGGTAGGTGTTTAAAATAAGACAGGATTACTAATGCCATAGAAAGATCAGAAACTTTGTCACAGGGACCAATACAAACACTGTAGATACTTGTGAGAGAATAAAACACGAATTCACAGATCTCCTATTTCAGTTTTAGAATTAAAGTTTTAGTTTTAGAAGTTGATAAGCTTTGAAGTAACATTTTCCATCATAACAAAAATTGCTGTTAGTTAATTATAACATCCTGTTCATCAATTATCTAGGGTAAGTTTGTTTCTTTTTAAGAATCATTGGCGCATGAACACTGAACAATGTCGTTGGGTAGCACTTTACCTATTTTACACTTATTTTGTTGTTGAACCTTCATAGGGGAACACATAACTTGAGACTTGTACATGCCAACAAAGATGTTCCATATGGTCTCTCCTGTATTTCCAATGTTGTGTAAAGAGGGTGGGACAGCACAGACTTACAGTCTCTGTTTCTTTGCATGCACAATCTATTTGAAATAGTCAGTTTATGTAGGACTTTTCCAAATCAACACTTGTTAAAAAAACCCAACCATTTACACCTTTAGTTATTCAAACCTCCGAGAGGAAGAAAGCAAATTCAGAAATGACAGCAAAGGGTAAGGCCCATGGGTTCAGTGTTTTGGTTGAGGACACGTTGGTGTTCCAGAACCTGACACTGACCTCCTCTGGGTAGAAGGGGACATCAACACAACCCAAAGAAAGCTGGCTAATAAGAAAACTAACGCACTCTCTTTGCCAAGCTCTGCTTAGTATTTTCTCTAAAGGGAACACTAAAAAAGCTGAAAAGATCTTAAAAACTTCTGACAATCACTCTGATTTTCCTTATTTCTACTTTTCTTTATTAATATTACCCAAGACACACTATTTTTTAATCCAGTGCTGTGTTTATGCATCTGTTGAACCATCAACGAAGAATATAAAGTCTTCAAGCGTAAGTAATTCTTTCAGTAAAGCATCCAGAATAGAAGAGTGTCTTGTCATTTGTATTAGAAAGCAGAATTTTTAAATTATACGTCTCTCTGAGAAAAAAATTTATAAATTTTCTGACTAGTAGAATGTTCTTTTAAGGACCAAATGTAAAGTTTGAGAGTGAGAAGTAAAGGTGTAGTTAAACAAAAAAATAAACCCAAAAGTTTTCTGAGAATGTGCTAAACAAATCAGTTAATTTGGCTCCAGTATAAAAAATTTAACTATTTCTAGTTACAGATTCACTTGACTTCATATTTTTAGTGAGATTTATATCCAGATAGACAATTCCTTATATCTATACCGAAGGATAGTCTCTGCTGCAGTATTGCACAGTTGAGCTGATGATTTAACTAAAATATACCTGTAACTGGTTTATTAATTTCTCCACTTTCATTTATCAACTCTATTGCTTTGCCTTTATGTCAAAATAATAGCTTAATTGTGGTGTTATTTTTCCTACCTTTATTTACAGCTTTTCCCCTCCTTAAAAAGCAGAGCAAAAATCCACCATCAGCAGCATCCTCACACCCAAGAAGTGCTCATTTACATATTTGCCTTTGTGCTGATGTTTCTGTAACCCTTTTTGACAGGGAGCCACTAACTAATGGCTGAACTTTGAGGTACCAGCGCTCTCACTCAGGTAACTCTGCTGAGCTGCACAGCACCCGGCTTCTTATACAGTTGAGGCTGAATCCCTGTTAACTACTGCACCCACACTTGAAATGCTGTGATTTGCTCCCCAGGCTCAACTCTGCTGTTGTAAATGCACTGTTTAAGCACGACCACAGTAGTTTTCCTCCACACTTCACTGCAGTGTGTACCGTACCCAGTTTCAAATTCTTCCAGAAACAGTTCAATCCAGCTAAATCATTATTTCCTGAACCGCAGATGGTAACTGTGATAATCAAGACCACAATCCAATCAGCACGTATGAGTGTGGTTCACACCTTCAAAGTTTCATGCATATCTATGTGGTAAACCTAGTGACCTACAAGTTCAGCAGTGGAAAGTTCCAGTTTGCTTATCCTGGAAAAACAGCAAATGAATTAATAGAAAGGCCAAAGCATTTTTCTGATCTGAGTTCGAATGCTCAGGATGTGTTCTCAAAGCTTACTGCTCCTGAGTGTGATCAGAAAAACTGCCAGTGCACAAAGGAACGTCACTGCATCTACTTTTTTTTGTTATTTTGTAGAAGTAAAGATATGAGAGAACTGGACACTGTTTTGCACCAATGATCAAACTACCAAATATATTTGGGAAAAATCTAAATAAATGTTTATCAGTGATGACAAATCAATAACCACTGACACATACAGCAGAACTAACAGGTTAATTTTGAATTAGATTTTCAAGTATTTGAATTATTTGAATTATTATACTTTCAGATGAATGAAATATTAAAGTAAATAGAGACGCTTATCTTAATTTGGTTTCACTGAAGTCAACAATGCATGACAAGTCACCTTACAGTCTGAAATGAGAGTTTAAATGTACTGCTTACACAAAGTCTGATCTTAAAATTCTTTTGATCTTAAGATAAAAGTAGGGAGCATTGCAACTATTCTTGATGGTTTAGTAGCACAGAAAAATCTGGCCTCGCACTAGAAACACGACCTTGCACAGTGTTAGAGGCTCAAAGAAGGCGGCCATGCTTCTACTCCTCAGGGCAGATAAATAAGCACCAAAATTGCATTATTCACACAGTTCACAACTGATGACTTGTTTAATAGCTTCTTGAAAAGTGCTCAGAAACCCCTGTAACTACCAGAGTCCATAGTTCTATCATCACAGACAGGATGCTTTAGTAGGATTTAAACATTTTCTATATGAACAACTATGAAAGGTGTTGTAATTATAGTACTGAAACTTGTAATACTGTAAGACTTCTAGTACAGGACATCTTTTATTGCCCTTGCAGCATCCCAGCCTTAACTCTTCATATCCATGAGCAGAAGTACACAGAAAAAAAAAGGCTTTTAAAGGAAAATAATATTTTCCTGGCTTTATGGGAGTCACATCTACCCAAACAAATCCAGATTATCACTTGGGGTGGTGTGGAAAGTGTAGAAAAAAAATAATAAAAAAATAAACAGATACAGCATGATTTAGACCCAAAATGAACTTCCTCCTGGCAGCTGCTGTTCGCAGGCTGTGTTTGGCTGATGACCTCACACTTCATGTGACATGTGGGGACATAACCCACAGCTGTGAGAGAAAAAATGAGGATGGACTAAGAGCTCGCTGCCTTCCAAGTAAGAGTCTGAGGCAGATACAAAATCTTACAGATTTACTGACAAGATGACCATTTCAGAACCTGTCGTCAATCTATTTCACAATAATCGCTGAAGAGCACTCATCCTCCGTCACTGCTCCAAAAACTCAAAGGCCCTCAGGGGACATTGTCTGTGATCCCTTTGTAAAACTGAACACTCCTATGTGTGAACAATTTTGTTTACCTATGCTTTTATTTTTCCCCATCTGTTTCTTCTCAGAAGTATACCATTTCCTAAAGATTGAACTGGCTTTACTTTCTCAGTCTGAAATTCATGCATCTCTGTTTCTAAGAAAAACGCTACGAATAAGAAACAGGTGAAATTTTAGAAGCAAAGAGTATCTGAAGTGGAACTGTTTCTAACTGCATGAACCAAAGAAAATGAAATTAATCTGAAGTGTTTCAAAATAATGCTTTTCAAAGGCTTATTATTTAAAATTAATTCTGTGGCAAAATCCAGCACTTATATCGCTTATTACCTTGGAAAGAAAATGTATTCCAGTGTGCTGAATACCTAAATGGCAGAGGTGAGAAGGTCATTCAGCACACAAGTGAAACTCGAAATAGCTTTTGTCTGCTGTAGGTCTACAAAAGCAGAAGCAACCGGCCATTATTCCACTCCTGATCAGACCTTGCCCTTTCTGAACCCTAGTGCAAACTTAATCTGCAACAGTCCTAGAGCACAGAGCTGGCGTACAGAGGGTCCCATAAGTCCTATTTGTAAAGTATTTGGCCGGGTTTTATTTATGACTTTATATTCCATAGAGTGTGTAAATCTAGTAAAAAAAATTAAATTTGTTGCAAAATATCATGTAAGAGTTATAAATACTAATCCTCAGCAGATCAGCTTTGCACTCAGTGCTCTGGATGTGTCATTCTTTGCCGTAACAGAAAATGCGGTGGCTCACCATAACACTGAGGATAAAATTCAAAGCAGCTCTGAGAGGTTTGAAGTAAAGGTTGTGCAGAATTAGGCTCCCAAGTTCATGACAACAACCTGTTTGCAGCCTTCCCCTTCGCTCTGCTGAAATGTTTGGGCTTCAGGCACAAAGTTGTGAGCTTTGCTACTCTACATATCTATCAGCAAATCCATGCTGGTGGAGCTGGCTGTACAGGCACACAGAATCACAGAATGTCAGGAGTTGGAAGGGACCTCTAGAGATCATCTAGTCCAACCCCCCTTACAGAGCAGGATCCCCTAGGGCAGCCACACAGGAACGCATCCAGGCGGGTTTTGAAAGTCTCCAGAGAAGGAGACTCCACAACCTCTCTGGGCAGCCTGTGCCAGGGCTCTGTCACCCTCACAGTAAAGAAGTTTCTCCTCATATTGGGTGGACCTTGCTATGTTCTAGCTTATACCCATTATTCTTTGTTCTATTCTGGGCACTACCGATAAGAGTTCCTCTTGACACCCACTCCTCTGATATTTATACACATTTCTAAGATCCCCTCTCAAACTTCTCAAGACTAAACAGTCCCAGTTCTCTCAGTCTGTCTTCACAGGAGAGATGTCAAAGTCCCTTAATCATCCTCGTAGCTTTCTGTTGGACTCTCTCCAGTAGCTCCCTGTCTCTCTTGAACTGGAGAGCCCAAAACTGGACAGTGTATCCAGGTATAGTCTCACCAGGGCAGAGTAGAGGGGGAGGAGAACCTCCCTAGGCCTTCTGGAAATAGCAAAAATAGGGGAACCACCTGGAGCTGGCTGATAAGAAATATCCCCAGATGACCGTGCCTTGAATCCACTTCATCTCTAGGTATCTGCTTCCATCTCCTTCAAGAGTAATGCCTGCAATCCTTTAGTGACAATACCTTCACTCATCTTCCTTCAGGGTTTTAGGTGATAAAACATTAAGACATTGACAGGCATGTCAGGGCCCTGAGGGCACCAATAGGTTTCTGTGGCCCTTCCCAGCTGCCATGTTGCTCCTTCTTGCCCCTTCCCATGGGTCCAGGAGTACCCTTTCATCCGAATCCCTGTGGCAGCTATGCTGTATGAGAGTCAAACTCCACCTCTGTCTCTGCTCTGTCTCCCAAGAGGACTTCAGCCCTACACTGCAGATAGATGGACCCTTCAGACCCACCTCATAGCCTTGTCTCCAGTCACAGAGGTTACTTAACTTGTCATTCACCAAAGGCCATCTGGAATCCAAAAACTACATCTCCCTGTGTTTTATGTCCCTGGATGAACCTGATTTGTTAGCTGAGCAATGACAGTAGTTACCTTTTATAAAAAATAACATAAAATAAGAAAAAAAAAGAAAAACAAAGAAACAAAAGCCCTTAGTGGCTAAAGCATCTGCCAAGGGAGTAAAATGTCAAGTCTTAGGCCCTAAGGGAGCATGAGCCTGCAGCTTCTACGGCCCTGGCTGTGCACCAGGGCACAAGCCACAGCACGGTACTCAGCATAGGAACATCCACCAGCCCTTCTCTGCAATGGGGCCACTAAGTTGCCAGGTCACAGGAGAGCAGATGAGGTTGCCTGTCAGCATAGCTGAGGACCCAGGGCACTCAAGATGGAACCAATGTTCCAGATCTTGCTGCTAAGGTCTATGTGCATTTTACATTAGGCAACCACTGGGTAAAAAGCAGAAAAACAAGCAATAGGGTAATTACTCCGAGTCCTTCTAAGGCTAAATACTTCACTTTCACACACTGCAGTACTACAGTCTTAAAACCTTGGTTTGGATATGTACCAAAGATCTTTGGGAAGTAATTTTGTCAAATATTTTAAGAAAAAGACACCAAATGATATAGTAAGAGAAAGGAAATGCTTGAGATGAAACCATTTTACTCATGGAAGTAATCGCTTCAACTTTGAAGAGCCCTTCTAAGCATCTTTGAAGGTCATATGTTTTTTAACTATGAATGTAAAGTTATAAATCATTAAGATGAGAATTTTTTTTTAACCTGAATAGACTTGCTATTTTTTTAGAAGTTAACAGTGAAAATTAGTTTTTGAATGACAACTATGACAAAAAAAGTTTCTATTTCAGCTTTAACCATAGAATCATAGAGCAATTCAGGTTGGAAAAGACTCTTGGGATCATCGAGTCCAACCATTAACCCTACACTACAAGTTCACCCCTAAACCATATCACCCAACACCACATCTAAGGGACACTTGAACACATCCAGGGATGGCGACTCAACCACCTCCCTAGGCAGTCTGTTCCAGCTCTTTTATTTATTCCTTAGCTTTTCACTTTTATAAGCCCAATATCTAGTTGTCTTACTTAGATATGCATGAAAATACACATGTACACAGTTATGTATAAACATATTGGAAGCTAAGGAAGTGTTCTTATGCACCCTTTACATCCCTCCTGGAATTCAGTTAACATTTAACACTTAACCAACCTTGTATGTATAGGAATAAGCAGTAGCAAAAACCCCCTCAAACCCACAACTCAAACAGTTGAAAAATTTGTACTATTTTTTTTGGCAATACTTTTGCTCATACCTGGTGTGGATGGTCTCTCCAACATATTCAAATGATGGTAAATAAAGGCTTGACTGTCATGAACTGTGTCCATATCAATTTCCTCCTCTTCTTGAGAGTTTGAGAACTAAGATACCAGGAAAAAAAAATAAGCAGATGCCAATAACTCATAAGAATATCACTACACAGAATTTAAAAGATTTTATTTATGAGGTAAACTGGGGGTGAGAGGGAAAGGAAGTGATATCTACCACTGCAGAGGAATAAAATTCAATAGAATTAAAAAGGGTCAGTGTCTTTTCTTCCTTCTAATTTACCGTGAAGCTGTGTGAACAAGAGCATGAACTGTCAACTTTAGTTCTTGCCAGCTGATAAAGAATCTGATGGTAAACGATTTTGCCAAAGTAAGCACAATAACTACTGTACACATATATACAACACGTCTTTTGTTTGAACACAGCTTTAAGGGAAGTCAGCAGAAGCAACTGCTGTTATTCTGAATATCCTACATATTGTGCAAGTTGAATTTCCATTTCTTACTCTGATTTTGAGTTTGACTTTACTGTCTTCATTCTTCTCTAGTATTTGCCCTGGCTCCAATGGAGACCCGAGTGGCATATCAGCCTTCCTCTTCACCCCCTGCTGATGACCAGAAATGCTGGATGCTGTTTCCTTAATAAGATGATCATCCTCCTGAAGCAGCATTAAAAGACCAAAATTAGAAGATAGCAAGAGCCATGTTTCAGCCTAAAAGAGACCTGATAGTTGAAAATACTTCTGAGTCAAGTGGGTGATTTGAACAAAGTTTTCCCTGTAGTTCTGGCAAAAAGTATTTTGTAAAACCCTGTATGGATTTGTGCCAACCTCTCCTACAAACATAGTTTCTCTTCTATCCCTGCTGCCTCTGCATATCTAGCATTGGCATCTTCTCTGTCCCTTCTCACAATCATGGTACTGTTGGTGTGCAACAACATTTGCTGCCTCTGAATAGCCTTTCTATAAATCTGTGCCTCGCAGACTCTCCTCAGTCCAAATCTCAGCTGAAAAACTGTGATAGCCTCTGATCTCCATATGAGATTTAGATAAATCTTCTTTCAGCTAGCTTTAAAAGCTAATGCTTACTTTGCTGAATATAAATCATAATGAGCACTTATGACTTGCTTTTTCTTAATTTCACAACAACATTTATTAAAAGAGTAAAATACTTTTCTAAATTACTGCTTAGATTATCAACAGAAAGATAATCAAAGGAATATAAAAATAGCAGGAGAGTCTACTAAATTATACATATAGTCATTGAAAGAGCAGACATGTGTTCCAATAAGCCCAATATGGAAAATACAGAAGGGAAAATAAAGTATCCACAGAAGCAAACATAATTAAAAGCCCATTGAAAACTAGATAAAAGCCGTATCACAGGCTTTCAAGAGCATATGCTCCTCCACTGAACTATCTTCCTCTGTCCTACAGACTCTTGCCCTGAACAATTAAATTCAATTTTATTAAGTAACTTATGCCATCCTCAGCAAATTCAGTGTCACAAGTCTATCAGCACTGATTTTAACATTTTTATGCTCTCAGAATATACAGTCTGCTTTAAAGAATGTAGTTAATCTGGTGTATGTCATCTGTTAAATCTTCTTTCCCTCAAATACATATTCCCCCTTTTTCATCCCTATTATTTAACCCAACACACTGCTGCTGTGAAACACTTTTTGATAAACTCTGGCTGCTGTGAGATGTTTAGATTTTTTTACAAGGAAAATCAGTTCCGTGAATTTTGGGGGAATTATAGTGAAAACTGTAACCTTAAAAGCACAGGGCAGGAGAATGGAGATGAGGCACAGGAGAATATACGAGGGATGAAGTGTAAATTAAGGCTTATACTACTGCTGTATTTTTGCACTAGTGTAAGCCAGTAATGCTGCTAAATGAAGCAGCCTCTTCCTCTTCCTCACACATTTCTGTCCTTGTGTGACTACATAATGAACTGGACCAGAAAACTGACCCTGCAGGAAAGATCTGTTCATAAAAAAGGTGGCTTTCCACCAGACCCTTCCCTGATCCAGCTCATGATGCAGCAACAACAATGGTACTAGCACAGGGGAAAGGACAGTATAGGAAAAAGAAGAGTTAAGAGGAAATTTTTTGATTAAGATAGTCTGGCTGCAAAAAAAGTTTGGGTGTTTGTTGAACTGTAGCCTAAAAATCTGCCAACAAAATGTCTCTTGCTATTTAATTCTGATGCTTATGCACAGCAAATTAGGACTTATTACATGCTCTGTAAATATGTATGCTCTAATATTTGACTCCATCTTAACTTTCTCCCCCTACTGGAAACAGCCCGTAAAATGCTGTGGTAATTTTCACTCTCAGCATACTTTTGAATAAAAGCAATTTAGCAATTAGCTATAGGACTGAAAAAGTAACAGTAAACCATCCTATTCAAAAGGGTGGAAAGAGTTTCAAACCACATGTTCACATTCTCCTTCAGGATTTACTTCTCAGCAGTTTCAATCAAATGCAGTTTTTGAAATTGCTAAGAAAATTACTTATTATTTCCACAACTGTTGAGTTGTTCCCTTCATAATTAAATTCATCCAACAAGAAGACTTAGTCTTGCAGCAGTGGCTGCAAAAAAAAAAAAGTATGAGTTGATTAGGTTAACATCTATTTTCTAACTACACAAAGGATTACGTGTTAGGAACAAGGCCTCCAAAGCCAGAAAGATATCAGAAGTTGTTACAAATCCTTCAGTACTAAATAGTCAGATTCAAGTTTTCACTGAAGATCTGTTAAAGCTCCAACTTCAACATCTAAAAAGTTGTTTATAAAGAGGTATATCTATGTATTTTAAGACACGATAAATTTACTGACATAAGCTTTTGTTTTGGATAATTGAATAACTTGCCTATAAGCAATATTCTTACTCTAATGAAAAAAGTTTTCATCACAGCATCAAACATTTCTGTGAATCACTTCACATCTCACATGCAATACAGAAAAAGGAAAGTTTTATAAAGAATGGAAAAGATGAGTCTAGAAAAAACAAGTAAAAAGCTTGCATACACTATGGAAAACAATTAAAAAAGTTATGATATATGGCAGCTGTTCACTTGGAAGGAATGAAGAGTAACAAGGTATAAAGGTAGCTTAGGTAAAGCATAAGAAGTCTGAATACAACGTAAAATTAAACCAGCAGCCAAGGCAAGGACTCGGAGCCAGCTGAATGGGATGTACACAGATGGCTTGTGCTTACGGTGCTCTGAAATCCTATGGCCTGTCCATGATTGTTAGCACTGTTCACAGGTTCCTGATTATTTGCAACTGATTCAGGGATAATCGTTGGATTAAGTACAGCCTTCTTTTCCTTCAGATTAAGAACAAGTCCAAGCTCTGGTAATGGTAAACAAGAAGGTCTGCTGAGGCCAAAAAGTGTGAAATAAAGGTCCACAGCACCACATCGTAATCTCCAGTCATGCGAAGTTCCTAAAGTCCAAAAGAGATTATTATTAATACAGATACAACCTTCTCCTCCACAAATAAAACAGTTTAAGTGATCTGGATCAACCAGAGTATGACATTCTCTGTGCTTAAAATACAATTCCCTCATTACTCCTGCCTCTTAATGGGTTGTAAAACATGTTTAGTAGAACAAGACTGGGAAACTAAGTGCTATAATAACATAATGAAAAATAAAAGTAAACTAATCACACATATACGATTTTATTTTTAAAGTTGCATTTGAAGTTTAACTCTCAGACAATTAAATATGGCATTTCGCTAACAAGCTGGCTTCCCAAACCAATGGATTTGGTCGCACTTGCCTATGTGCCTACTACACTTCATGCAGTAGGAACCTGAAGAAGGAATCGCACAGAGAGAGAACACAAGCCAGGAATGCACAAACGTGCTTTTTGGTGTCACTACTATGTCACGTACTTCACTGGATACTCAGCACTTTAATTCACACTGGAGATATATATTCTTAGTGCACAAAGCAGCGCTTCATTGCTTTCATTCTTCACTGCAAACTGTGTGCTGCTTTTATGTCTTCACACACAAATGGTCAAAGCACATTTGGCACCGATCACTACAGAGACATCTAACATCTGGTGCACCACTGCAAATTCAGCGATACTTGTGTTAACTGAGCCCAGCTCTTGACTGATTGCAAGTTTATTGAACATATTGTTCCACAGCAGGAATAGAACTATATGTGGTAAACAAGACACAGATGTGCCAACTGCCATGTTAATGTGGCTGTGCAAGACATAGCACAAAATAAAATTACAAGATTTATCCCTGTAACTACTAAGTTTTGTAGGGCTCAATCGTGTTTTGAGTAAGCTTAGCTGTACATGCACTTACCCAGTTACCAGTGAAAGTGATATAAGTATTAATGTGGACATTTCCAACACTAAAATACACTCCAGAGAACGACACATTCACAATTACTAATTTTAAAACTATTCTAATATTTTAACAACAAATAATTTATTCAACTTCTTAAACTACATCATCTTAAAATGATAGGAGGAATTCCCCATTCAGTATCTCTCTCCTTTTCCAGCAAAACAGCTCAGCTTAAACACAGCTGGTTGCTGAATTTCTCTGCAGTCTTTAGAACTTACGAGCACTATCAATTTAATGCAGATTAACAAAGAAGAAGAAGAAGGAAAAAAAAGATTACACATATCAATCAGAGTCTGTTTTCTGTTGCATGTGCTTACGTTAAATGAAAGCAACTCATAATTCCAGAATCACGCAGCTTTAAACCTGGCGACTAACTTGTCTCACATTAACAAACACTTTTTTTTCAAGGCACCCTGGAATGCTAGTTATCCCTTACAGAAAATAAATTGAAACATTATGTCATCTTGATGCGTAGAAATTTAAGTACATAAAGCCCCATGATTCATAATGAGAATGTATACCCTGTTTGTTACTTGCAAAAAGAGGTAATGGTTGTAAGTAACACTGCACACACTCTTCTCTCCAGAAAAAGGAAAAACAAACTCTCTGATGGGAACATCAAAATTGTTTATTTTCTGTGCTTGACACTTGGCAAATCCTACAAAACTGAACTACTAGTAGCCTCACCACTTCAACCCCTGAAGTGTAGCTGTAAACTTTTAAACACTAAAAATAATGATACACAGAGAACAGACAGCCTTCAACGACCTAAAACCGCTATATAAACGTTTATATGTAATCTATGTAGTAATGTGCCAGATGTTAAAGGGCAGTTTGTCAGGACTGGATAAAACTGCTTCAGTAATGAAAAACAGGTCAGTGGTAAAGATGCAAGCCCTTCTCTCATTAGGATCTTTCCTAATCACACAAGGCAAATTGAGTCTTAGGTTTATAATACACTTCTGAAAATCTCATTTAAATTATCTATACAAATGCTACCCTCTCATATTCACTCAGGGTCTAGTAAAAGAGGTCAAAGAGAGACAATCTAATCTAAAGCAAACTATAAAGCAAAAGGTAACACAGACACCATCACTTGAGGAAATACTTGTTTTGAACATCTGGACCAAAGAATTGTTCTATGCCAAAGTATATCAAAACACGCTAGAGAAGTAGACAAAAGAATGAAAACCAAGGTTTGACATCCCGTGTCACTGAGAAAGGTCTGGAGGTACCTAGATGCTATTGAAATACCGAGACTAAACTTCCGATTTCTAACTGTTGAAACAAAGAGAGCTCTTGGCAAAATCTGAAGCAAGCCTTTAACAGTTATTGCAAAAAACCTTATAGTAAGAACCCAACAAAACAATTAAACAAAAAAACCAACCTGAATTCATCAGTTTCCAAAGTTGATCTACCAAAGCTTCGTTACATAAGGGGGACTCCATGTTCTTGGTGAAAGGTGGATTCTTCGTCAGCATATCCAGAATTTTATGTCTGGAAAAGAAATAGAGAAAATCCCCATCTTTATTAAATCCAAATGAATAGGAATAGAAAAAATACAAACGTAAGAATACACAATCCGTTCAGTCTGCAATATTCTTACAATCTTATTCAAATACAGGGTTTCTTCCAAAATTTTAACCATTGTTTTACGCTTTTAGATCTTCTTTCTGTCCACAACAGGCACAGACACAGATTTACAATCAGCAATATAACTTAAAGATAAAATCTAAGGTGCAAACAAGCACGATGTCGTCAGACATCATTTTTAGCAGTTATGTACAACATTCTAGGCTACATTATGCTCTTCTGTTTAGTAATAATCTTTTTTGCAGACTGACTTGATAATTACAAAGAAGGAGCACCACTAGCAACAAAATTTTTAAATAACTTAAAATGCTTATGACTGATACTAAGTGGAAGGATCAAAATCCATGACTTGCATATTTCTCTGTCACCTCTTAAGTTCACTCAGTGCATGAAGATTCTGCACTTAACATGTTTGTTTACAATATTTAAACACTGAACTGAAAGTAGATACACTTTTACCCATTTTCTTTCTTTAAACTTGGTCTTGGAAACATTTTATGAATAATTATTTTTTCCATTCTTATTACTTCAACTATATTCACTGCACAGACAGCTTTCCTCTTGCTGTCTTACACATATGGGACAAGAAAACTCTTACAGGTATTTTTTTTCTTTTCTTTTTAGAAGAGCCTTACATATTGCACTCAATCCAAAGTTTAAACTCTTCTTTAAATAGATACAAATCAAATTAAATCTCCTTCCTAGACTGAAGATAAACCCCCTCCAGCAAGTCTAACTGTATCTACTTTCATTAACAAGAATGACAGAACAACCTTGTGGCTATGATCTTTCTAAGAAACCACCTATAGAGAGAGAATAAAAGTAATACTGTTTATCTTTGAAACTCAGTATTCTAATGCTGGCCACAAGAAGAAAGTGTTGAGGAAAAACAATGATTATGAACCTCGGCGTTCAAAGGTTTATAACGAATGTGCTAAAAGAGCCAATCACTCATCAGTGAAAAAAAAAGCTGAAACAGACAATACTAAAATTTACACCATATTTTCCACATGTTATCCTTTCACCCCATCTACAGTCTAACAATTGCTTTACACTCCTTGCTAGCAAAATGTTGTGCGCGCTATGTCTCTCTAAATATCACAAAGTCTTCTTGCCATATGTAACATCAGATTTATACACTTTATGATCAGGAAACGATCTCTGACTTCAGACTTCTGCCACAGGGACAGAACATACAGACAAAAATAACATAATGGAGAATAAGAACAGAGTATATTAATTTCAAATGTGAACTGCTGAAACATCAAAACACATTTCAATGTATATAAAACAACAAGAAGAAAAAAGTTTTGTGAAAAAGTATTAAGCAGATAAGCATTTGATCTATTCTAGCAATTCCAAAACAAGAATTTCCTTAGTAGTTCCAGCATTAGTAAAAATACTTGCACTTTATTAACTCACTAACCTTATGTATGGTACAGGATCATTCTGAACCATAGTGAGCAGCCACTGTAGTTCTTCATAGCTCCTGTCAACTGCAAAGAAAAATACAACAAAATGCCCATAAATATACATAAACCTGAAGGATTTTGATCAAGACAATCACAAGTTCCTGAATTAGCACATAAAAGAGCTTGAATCACCGCAACTAAAGAGGAATTTCATTAATTATAGTGCAAAGTCAAAGGTAGTTTACTCTCCACTGAAACAGAAATGTGCACCAGACTCCCTCATGCCTCATTTGTTCATTAAGCACCAACTTGATGATCAGCAGGCAACTCTCACTCATGAGCTTTGTTTGGGAAGATCATAGAGTAAATGATCATCTTGATATTACACGCTTTCTAAAATGAATGTATTCAAATATCCTTTCAACAATCAGAGAAGTATATTTTCTGTAGAGAACAGAGTATATACAATTCTCACATGCAGGAATCTATGAAAGATTACTATCTATGAATAGGGTAGAAAGAGGAAGACTACAGGGCTTATACAAAACTGCAAACATAGTCCTCTCAGTGGCCTTCCTTAGGTTTTTGAATCAGTATACTTTGCAATTAAAATGGATTTTGAAACCTATCAGCACATGCTTCTAGAAAATTGCTGACTGATGCTGTTAGAAACAAGATTAGCTTGTTAGCTTAAAATTTACGTTACATTACAGAATTCCTTTGACTGTCAGTGTAACATGGCAAAATAGAAAACAACACAGGTTATCGGCCGATTACACAGATAATGAAAGAATTTTATCTATTATTTTTCTCAGGAGTATAATTGTAAGATTTTACAGAACTACTCTCTTCTCATTTCCTCAGAACAATGAAGAGCTTGCTTAGGCTTTCCTTTATTTCAAAATTTGGGGTGTGTTAAACATTCCTGTATAGGCAGCTCCAAAAACATTTCTGCTGCTTTCCATTTTGTGGTCCTAGCAGTGTAATTCTTTCTTTTCAGAAAAAGACCTAACACATAGAATAGAATCATAGAATAGTTTTGGTTGGAAAAGACCTCTAAGATCATCGAGTCCAAACATTGATCCAGCCCTACCAAGTCAGCTGCTAAACCATGTCCCTGGGCACAACATCTACTTCTCTTCTAAACACCTCCAGGGATGGTGACTCAACCACTTCCCTGGGCAGGCTGTTCCAGTGCCTGATAACCCTTTCACTGAAGAAGCTCAGCCTAAACCTCTCCTCGCTACAACCTCCTTTCAAGTAGTTGTAGAGAGTGATAAGGTCTTCCCTCAGCTGCCTCCTCTCTGGGCTTAACAACCCCAGTTCCCTTGGCAGCTCCTCATGAGACTTGTTTCTCCAGATCCTTCACCAGCTTCGTAGCTCTTCTTTGGACACACTCCAGCACCTCAATGTCTTTCTTGCCACAAGGGGCCCTAAACTGAACACACAATTCAAGGTGCAGCGTCACCAGTGCTGAGTACAGGGGCACAATCATTTCCCTGCTCCTGCTGGCCAGGATACCTGGGCACCAGACACCTGCATGCTGCTGGCTCACGTTCAGCCGGCTGTCCACCAGCACCCCCAGCTCCTTTTCCGCTGGGCAGCTCTCCAGCCACACTTCCCCAAGCCTATAGCACTGCCTAGGGTTGCTGTGACCCAAGCACAGGACCAGGCACTCGGCCTTGTTGAACCTCATGGCTTCAGCCCATCCATCCAGCCTGTCCAGGTCCCTCTGAAGAGCCTTTCTACCACTGGGCAGATCAACGCTCCCGCCCAACTTACTGTTTTCCACAACTCCTTCAGTCTTCCCTCACTGGGCAGGTTCTCCAGCCCTCTGATCATCTCTGTGGCCCTCCTAAGGACCCTCTCCAGTCTGACCACATCTTTCCTGAATTGTAGGGGCCAGAACTGGACACGGTACTCCAGGTGCGACCTGACAAGTGCTGAGTAGAGTAGATCACATCTCTATCTCTGCTAGCAGGGCCCCTCTGGATGCAGACCAGGATCTGATTTGCCCTTCACCATTGCAGTGGTGCCCTGCTGGCTTATGGTCAGTTTGCTCTCTGCCAGGGCCTCCAGGTCCCTGTCAGTGATGCTGCTCCCCAGCTATGCAGATCCTAGCTGGTACTGGGCTCTTTGGTTATGTCGTCACAGGTGCAGGACCTTGCACTCGTCTTTGCTAAACTTCATTTGGTTTTTGCTTGTCCACTCTTCCAGCCTGCCCAGGTCTGTCTGTAAGACAGCCCTCCCTTCAGACATGTCCACCTCACCATTCTGCTTAGTGTCATCAGCAAACATAGTGAGACCGTTTTTAATGCTGTTGTCCAGATAATTTATGAAGATGTTCCCTGAGGGACTCCACTTCTGACAGGTTGCCTGCCAGTCTGAGCAAAACCCACCAGATGGCCTCTGAGAGTGGTCCATGACCCAATTTCCTACTTCTCTCAGAGTCCATCCATCCTGTCTGTATCTTGCCAGTTTGTCTAGGAGAAGGCTGTGGGAAAAGTGTGTAGATCTTCATACTTCTGGTAGACACAAAAACAAGTGATTGCTTTCTGAAGTAAAAAGCCTCTTGAGATTTTTTTCAAATTACAAGAGATGGTGTATCGGTTTGCAATTACAGCAGAGCATCTGTGTGACCCCACACTTCAACATTTATGAGACTAGATAACCACGGATACCTACTCGGAATGGTTTGTTGTTACCTCTTCTAAATATGGAACTGCTTTTGTCGTATACATATAGCTACTAACAGTCGTATAACTATCAGAAGCTAACTTAAAGAAGTTAAGAAACCCTGTTCAATTCTAGCCGGTTTAGATCAACTGTCCAAGTCCTTATATGCTGGCTCAAGCATTTTACAGACCTACTGAGTCTTAAAAAAACCCTTAATATTAACAGCAAAGAAAACAACTTACTCAGTTCCATGGAGAAATTATTTATTTTAAAGTAACTTAAAAAAGGGCAGTGCTATTCCTACCCTGAGAGTTGATAGAAAAACATGGGAGTTCCACGCCGCCCCAGAAAATACAGACCTTCCTTTTTATGGAAATTACAAAATCCGTGAGCTTCCTTTACAAGAACTTTTAAAAGGCCAGCTCTGGCACAAGCAACAGGCATTTGATAGCTGCTGGTTTACATCCAGTATGACTTGGAAACCAGGTAACTGGGAATCAGACCTCTTGGCAATAGATGGCCAATCATTTCTCCTTCCAAAGCCTGGTTTAGGGCCCTGGGAGACAATCGCTGCTAACTTCTGTAGGCGTAGCTGAAGAAGTGAGTTAACACACTGTGCTTCTGGGTCTACCGCTCCACCAAAAACTTGCCATTCTTATAGCAGGAGCAAAAGCTAATGTGTTCAGTGCTGAAAGGTGCTATTCGAGATATGTCCCTGATGACCAGTCTGACAGTAGGGTTGTGTTGTGAATCACAGTGACGTTATAGTAGATAAGATACTTATATCTGCTATATCAAAGAAAATGCTGTTGACAAGGGGCAAGGCAGTGAGGTACAGTAATACTCTAATCCATAATTTCCAGATCTCATAGTGAGCTCAGTCAAACATTACATATGGCTCAATCACTGACTTCTTCAAGTTATCTTGCTACTGCTTTTTACCATTCAAGTTTTACCTTCCTGTAGAGCATTTCAAGCAACTTACCCTACCTTGCTTACACAGCAAGCCATGTGATCAGCTGTTTTAAAAGATGTACTATATTACTTTGCAGTACAAACACTTTTTTTATCCAAGTCAGTTATTACCTAAAAACACCACCCATAAAAGGTCAAGAATTTAATGAAAAAACATTATTTCTATCAGTTTGTCTTTCCAAAGGGTGGGATGAATTAGAGAGAAGACTATTCTAAAGGAAGCACGCTGATGAGTAAGCTTTCCATTCTCCAGCAAATCTTTCCACTAACACTCTATGAAGGGAGGAACAAAGCAAGTAGCCTAACAGAGAGACAGATGCACAGCAGCGGCAGGATTTTGAATTCACAGAATCGTTTGGGTTGGAAGGGACCTTAAAGGTCATCCAGTTTCAAACCCCTGCTGTGGGCAGGGACACCTCCCACTAGACCAGGTTGCTCAAAGCCCCATCCAGCCTGGCCTGAATGCTTCCAGGGAGGAGGCTGTCACAAATTCTCTGGGCAACCTGTTCCTGTGTCTCACAGTGAAGAATTTCTTCCTTATTTCTAATCTAAACCTACCCTCTTTCAGTTGGAAACTATTACTCCTTGTCCTATCACTAAATGCCCTTTTAAAAAGTCTCTCCCCAGCTTTCCTGTAGCTCTTTTAAGTACTAGAAGGCTCTATAAGGTCTCCCCCAGAGCTTTCTCTTCTCCACGCTGAACAACCTCAACTCTCAGCCCGTCCTCATACAGGAGGTGCTCCAAACTGCTGATCACCTTCATGGCCCTGCTGGACTCATTTGAACACGTCCATGTCCTTCTTATGTAGGGGGTCCCAGACCTAGGGTTTCAGTAGAGCAGAGCAGAGAGGCAGAATCACCTCCCTCGACGTGCTGGCCATGCTCCTTTTGATGCAGCCCAGGATGTGACTGGCTTTCTGGGCTGTGAGTGCACATTGCTGGGTCACGCTGAGCTTCTCATCAACAAACATCCCCAACTGCTTCTCCACGGGGCTGCTCTCAGCACATTCTCTCCCCAGCCTGTATTTACGGTTGGGTTTGCCCTGATCCATGTGCAGGACCTCCAAGGAATTCTAGCTGGGTATCACTCACAGGGTATCCTCACAGTAGATGTGCAGTGGGTTATGGATCCAGAACACCTGGTGAATTACAAGACTGAGGACTGAGCCTGAGTGACACTCGGTGCACAGCCTCCCTTCAAGTTCTTAGTTTTTCTGTATGACAGTCTGTTTATAGTCTGTAAGTGCATGTCTGAATTCTGCCAGATGTGTTCACTCAAAGACTCCAATTGCCTTAAAAACTCCCACTGTCAATCTAGTTTGAGAAGTCTTTGGACAGAATGACAGGAGTAAGATAAAGTAATAAAGCCCTTATAAAAAAGAAAAAAACATTACTCATGTAAAAAGCAAAGGAAACTCTCCATTAAGCTGAAAATGAAAACATGACATCTGAGGCAGAATAATTATAAGTCTAGAATCATCAGTCTGTTCACAGAGGAAATATTGAAGGATTTGGCCACTTTCATAGGGACAATCCTTCAAACACAAGAACTGTCACAAGTCTGTTGAACAGAGAAAGACTAACCCAAATAAATGAACAGCTCAACATAGTAACAAATTCGTTTTTAAAAATGCAAATCAATAACGCTATAATTTCTAACTACCTGTATAAAATCTGTCAGGGCTGAATTTTAATTTCAAAAGGAATTTAAGAAAGTTACCCAGTATTTTTTTCAAGGACTTGCACCAGTCAACTAAGATGAAGACAATACTAAAAGAATGGAAAAGCCATGTAAGGAACGGCAAAGTAGAATCAACCTAAAATAATGAAAATAATTGAAGTTTCAAAAATCTAGAACCCGAAGATTTACGCGAAAAGCAAAATAAAAGAGATTAGCAAGAAGGTAATGCAAAATCAAGAACTCTGACTAGCAATTATGGCTGAACTCAACTGAATCAAAATCACTGAAAATCAAGTGTTAGAAAGAAATCACCAAACCCCCTTACCACTACTCATTGTGCTGTCTACTCATTATTTCAAAACTTAGGTATTTGATTCAAGGTATTTGATTGCAAGACACTGAGAATGCTCATCCCATCTTGATAACTCTTGCATTCTCTAGGACAAAGCTTTAATAGAAATCTCAGCTTCTTATCAATACATCTGTCATCACAGAAGTTCTTCCGACAGACTCTGTTTCAACCAATAATCATGAATGAAGTATTACATTTTTCTACTGTATCGCAAGTGTTACAAAGTATCAAAATATTAAAAAAAAAAGGTACCTTTTGTGTAATCAACAACAGCCTCCAAAGCTGCTATTCGGACGTCTATGAAGTGCCCATATTCTGCATATGACTTGAAGAGAGCAGGGTCACTTGGGACATGACCATTCTTCTGAAGCACTCGAATAGCTTTTAAACAGCTACATTTGGTAGAAAGAGAAAATTTACATTAGGTTTACATAATGTCAGCCAAGAAGAATAAAATTACTTTCTTCAAAATCAAGTACTGCAGTTCTTCTAGAATTGTATTAGCAAATTAACATTGCATCATGGAATGCTTTAACATGTTATGATTACTTTCACAGCACTAACACACAGCTCTCATTAACTCTGAATTAGGCAGAAACAAAAACACAGTTCCCCACCACATCGAATCCATTGCTTGGTTTCACTAGAACTGTACTGACTTACAGAGAAAACACAGCTCAGGTTAAGTTGTGTGCTCTACAGATATTGTTACAGGGCTACCTTTTGCAAAGCTTTCATAAACATTCTTCTTAAAGAGGCACAAATACGGTCAACTTATGTGAGCTATTAAAGGTCTACATTAATAGAAATTAATGTTGAAAAATAAGCAAAAAACTCTCATTATCAGCCTGCGGAAACTGGAAAGAATGTGACATTTAAGATAAAGACACACAAGCTAAAATTTCAAATACTAACTATGGAGAAGGGTAGACAAAACCAAAAAGAATAGCATTAATGTGTTTGGTCTCTTCACATATACAACAATTATTAAACCACACCTGACTGTAATGGTATGCCTGTAACTGGGAAGAAGTTTCTCCATATTTAAGAAACGGGTAATTTCCTCAAGAATAAGTCGAACATCAGGATTTAAGTTATCCAGTGTTCGAACTTCGTTGTTCACACTGACTGCAGGAGTTACAGAGTTGGCTAGGGCATCAATCAGCTCAGCACGATAGTAGTTGTCTGAAAACTAGATAAAAACAGCATTTAAACACAAGCAAAAGTAACAACATATATTCTTTAAAAGCTGAGGCATGTTGATACACTATTACAGAACAAGATCTTAAAAATAATATGAGAAACCACAAGAGAAAGCAAAACAGGAATAAATTTGTTCTGAAAATGGATTAGAAAGTGATTGAGCAAACAGACATGCTATCATATCATAGCAGCTGTATCATATCATTAGATTCAGTTATTTTGTGATTAATCTTTACTCTATAATGAGAATATATTAATAGTAATGTAAGAATACTAATGGTAATAAATTGTTTCATAAAAATGGAAAAATCAGGCACTGAAAATTCTCCAGATACGAAAAATAAAAGCCATTATTTCTAAATGTGAATGCTGAAAAATACTTGTCTATTTCTAACTTCAGTACCAAGGTTAATGGGTGCCTCAGAAAACCAGACAGTTTATGCACACAGAAACTTCACAAGCTTCTGAGGTGAACTACTGGGCTCTCTGCTGCTTAGTGAGGAAAACCTCGCTCTTTTTACCCGGGCTCAGAGTTTCACCTCTTCCATTATTGCTAGTCACGGCATTTGGTAGTTGTGTTAGTAAGCAGAAAAAAGTATTAAAAAAATAAAAAGCAGAAAAAAGTACTGGATTTGAATATTACTTAATTTAAACCCTGTATTTATTGAGAACTGGTTAAAGATGACAAATTCATGCAAAGTGAGGCAGGATCTCTCCTGTGGTGCGGGTAGATGGTAGCACAATTCAGCATGTTCTGTGACTACTGGTACTTGCATGCACATGCCTAACTCTCCATCTCTCCACCCTCGATTACCCTCTTAATTCAGGAATCCTGCAACAAGTGTCTTGTTACAGTACGTGTTTCTGCATATGAGAAAGTGAGGCTTAAGACACTTCAGATTTGTTCCACTTAACTTCAGGTAATTAATTAGGAAGATTATGTTAAGCTCCTAGCAGCTGTAGACTTTCTCTGTAGCTAAGAAGAAGGAACTCTGTATCATCCCTGGATCTTAAAAGTCATCTATTCATCCTTCAGAGGTGGTCTGTGTGAGAAGCAACTTTGGATGACAACACTTCCAACTCAGATGCTTCAATTTAGTGCCAGAACAATATTAATCTGGGTTTCAGCCGTTATTTAACTAGATGAAGACAACCTAGTTCTGTGAGCTAGAGCTGACATTCAGAATCCCAGAGTCCCGTATATCATTAAAAAGTATTTTCTTTCCTTGCTCTTTCAAACATGCTTTTCAAGGTGAAAAAAAGCCCCAACAAACCAGTGCTTAACTTTGCATGTTACATGCTAGCTTCCTGCACATTTTCTCAAGAAGTCTTTCGAATGAAAAAGCTTAAAGCAAGAAAAGTATGTGTGCAAATTAAGACAGGCAGCTCCTTAAGTACGTCAACAAGCATAAAGAACTTTGGAACATCCAAGAAATGCTGCCATAGAAATGTCAGCTGCAGAACATTCTGTAACGTTTACTGTTTAGTTTAGAGTATCACCTTTTCATCAACTCTCCTAGCCAGATATTTAAATTCGCGGCATAAAACATCATGCAGCTTATTAACCAAGACATTTTTCAACAGAAAAGTGAGAGATTAAAATAAACACATTCTTTACCTTATTCTTCCTGTTATCGTTATACTTGATCAAATCCAAAATAAACATTAAAACCTCCTTAGGACAGAGGTTGTGAACGTCTCTCAGAAGGGCCATGGCAACAGGCATAGTCTGTGTAATAAAATTAATATTAACATCACTCTTACATTAGTAAAATGACAGTTACAGCTTCAGAAGAGCTACATCCTGACTATGAGCAATTAATAGTTTTACAATAGCAAATCCCTAGACAGTTGTATTTAAACGCTTTTTCAATGTCATATACATGCTATATAATTTTCAGATCAAATAATCTATCCAATTACTGCTCAACAATTAGTCATAGTGCAGACATTTGGGAAAATTATGTCCAAGAAAAGACTCTTGAGTCAAGGCACTGTCAAAAAGACAACATGAAAAATATGGAAAGACAGAAAATGATGATGGAACTAATTCTGAGACAGACACTGAATGTGAGTGTTTTCTTGTAAAGCTCCCATTCCTAGTGAGAGGTGTAGATCCAATGCTATTAGCAAAGAATTATTAGCCAGACAGATATTAGCCTGATGAGGTATTTATTTCTGAATGAGCTAAGCAGCTCTCCAGGCTCCACTCACACAGAAAAATACAAAAGGTCGAAGAAAGAGATGCGAGGAGACAGATGAAGCAGGTTTGGACAGAGTAAGGAAAGAAAATTTGAGTTTTCTCCATAATCAGGAATATAAAATCTGTGAAATAATAACTCTATCAACCAGTAATTACAAAGCGAATCTTGAAAGAACCACTGTACTTTATTTTGTTATCCACTGGACAACCAACAACCATAGAATCCAGTGAAAAAACTTGTATTATCATCAAAATAAGCTGAAGCAATTGTGATGTTGACAATTAATAGAAAGGAGAAAGCTGGAAGGATTATGCAGTGCTTTGAACTAAAAAGCCCACCAATTATGCTAAGATTTATGAAATTTTATTTGCAGTATCATATAACTGCCATTAATGAATTAAGATAGCTGCTGAATTCACCTAAAAGATAAAATCAGTAGCTTTATTACTATGCAATAAAATAAATTTAAGAATAAGCTTACAAATATTTAAATATGACCATTACATGTACTCAATTCCTCTGTAGGAATGTTCTTGCATTTTGACATTTCTTTTAAAAAGTTCAGTGAAAAAAAAATATATTTTACCTTTTGCAGAAAGTAGCTTTGAAAGTTCATGAAGTTGTTGGTCTTCACAATGTTTGGACAAGTCTTACAACAAAACATTCGGGTAAAGAGCGACTTCATGGCTGGTGGTCCTGTCCACGTACTTACCATGGAATTTGCAATCTATGTAATTAGGGGGGAAGGGAAATTGTATTAACATCACCATGGCAAGCTTAGTTTGGCTGTAGAAAAATACACATTTCCCATAATCAAAAAGGATAATTGCCAAGAACATACTGTCCTTCAACTATATATACATTTTCATCAATGTATTATCTTACATTAGCTGAATTCGCACTGCTATGTCTTATGTATCTTTGCTACATTAAAGGTAAATTTTACAGAATTGTTCCACTTGGAAGATGTCTGCAACTAATTATCTTTCCGTGATAAACTTCTGTTCTTAATTATTTTCCCTTCTAAATTTTAGATGAAAATTATGTGTTTAACAAGCCAAGTCTTCTGGCTCTACAGAAGCCAGTGATGGAAGAGGCTTTTGCAGTACCAGCTTCCCAAATTTACCCTGCCAGTAACCTCAGCCTAGACTTTAAGTAGACCTCAGCCACTCCAAGACTAAAAGACCACCCCTAAAGTGGAAGGCAAGTCAGCTACCTCTAACTTTAATCGCAACTCCCAAAGAGACTGTGCACGGAGACAAATTTATTGCCGTAGTCTGTTTGGGTGTATGACGGTAAGGTTCCACAAAGACAAAATTGCTTTTGTGCCTTCCCAGCACCCTGGGTTTCATACATTTGCTGTACAGAGCAACGAAAGCCTGCAGACAAGAACAGCTACGCCTGATGTGTGCCAGATTTTGTGTGTGTGTGTGTGCACAAACCACTGGGACCAATGCTCTCTACAACAAAGCAGGAGTTTCCATTGTTACAGACCCACCACAAACTAAGGGAAAATATGTTTTTGCACGCAAGAAAATGAATTTGATGATTTCCTTCTAAATCATATAGCAGTTTTCAAAGGGTATTACATAACAATAAGAGAAAGAAAAGCAACAGGCTATCTGAAGATGAGTAACAAACCATTTCTCACATCATAACACAAGCAGGCTTGTGTCTTGCATTATTTCTACTTGAAAAGACTGCAGGTACCCTCTATTTCGCATCCTCCAATCCAGTATCGCATAAAAAAATGCCCGAAGATGTAATTGTCATGTGCAGTTATGAAACTCCCCAATGTCTGAGGCAGGGCGAGTCTGTGTGGCTGTTGTCGCTTTTTTTCAAACTCATAGCACATCACCAACACTGCAATAGATCTGAATGGGAAAATGAGTCTGCAAACTCCTGGGACTTAATGTTGTGACACTGCTTTTCTCCTTCCTTTGTAGGGTTATTTGTCGTGAACTATTTGGCAAAGTGTGTTCTTTGTCAACGAGGATTTAATATGTTACCTGGACACTTTATGCCTGAAAGACTGAAGTACTGTTTTACGAGAAAGTATACAGTACATTTAGAAAGTGTAGTAAATTCAGTTTTATAATTGCATTGTCACCTAATTCTAATTCTGTGTCTAAAGGAAAAAAATCTTATAAAAGTCAAATAATTGCCCTGAAAAGATAATATTTAATTGCAGACCAACATCTTTATTGTACCCCTATTCAAACTGAAACAATATAAAGGCAGCAATCTCAATTCACATTAAACAGACAGATGAATTTCAGCACTTCAGAATTCCCAACAAAGAGGCCAAGGAACTTCCCAGTAAAATAAAAAAATAGACTTTGGCTCTGAAAAAAAATTAAACAAAAGTCTTTTATTTCTGCCACTTAATGAAATCTGGAAAAATCCCCTGTGGTTTTCATGTCTGACATCTCAATTTTGACAATTATGAAAGCCCTCTGCAGTCTCCATTTACAGACTAAAATAATACAGCTTTCCTTTCAAATCAGTCATGTCAAAAATACTTGGCAAACCCTTCTAAGAAGCTAAATATGAACCCAGTTCGAGAACTGTCATGAGTTTTGACCTGTTTTCAAATATTTACAACGCCTAGCGGATTTCTTCCCTTGCTCACCCCCACACAACCTCACCTTTGCAAGGCAGAAGCAGGCCAGCATTCTCACTCGGTAGAAACATTGTTCCTGTTCTAGTATATCAGTCAGTGCAAGCCGTGATGCTGGGGTGGGGAATTTTTCCAGTGCTAGAATGGCTTCTTCTTGTGCAACCACATCCCTCTCATACCGAAGCTGATACTGCCACATGAAATCAGATTGTTCAAATTCTACCTTCCTCAGTACTGACATATCAGGGTCTATTCTTATCCAGAGCAAAGGGGAATCAGCACTAAGACAGACAGGAGAAACATTAATAGCTTACAACATTTCAGAACTATAGACATTTAAAAGATATTCTAACTTGTTATGAGTTATTTTTCAAGTATTTATATTCAAAGAACCATTAAAGAATCTAACTTAGAAGGGACTTTTGACACCTGGTCCAATCTCCTCCTTCTGGGGTGGCAACTCTATAGCATCCCAGGTCCAAACCCCTAATACATTGCAGTTAATATAGTGTTTTAGTATTTTTTATCTACAGATTTTAGTTCATGGTAAGCTACTATATGATCTCAACATATTTAATTCTACTTCGTCAGATACTGTAACCTTCATAAGTGAGCAGCCCTTTATCATGTTCTACAGGTTCACTATTAAAAAAAAATGCAACTAAGAAAATCTGGTGATAAAACATCAGGTTTTTTATATACTATTTTTATCAATAGCTGTGCAAATGCTTTACAAAAACACACACTATGATGATGAAAGCTGGCAAAGGTAATGATTCAAATGCACAGAACTGCCAAGTCAAATTATGATAAAAGTGAAAGTATCAACAGACAGAATTAAAGTTTTAGTCCTACAGATAAAAATTATTCAGCTGTATTTCACCCAAACAAGCGTTTTATACTTTAATATTCACACAGTACCATAAGTGCAGAAGTAATTCATGGGAGGAACAAGCACAAACTATATAATAATGTCTCTTACTCAGTTTTCCACATAAAATTGGTAACAGCAAAATACAGAAATGGAATTAGGAGTTTGGAATGATGAAAGTAACATCATTATAAATATGATGCCTATTTCTATATACGTTTGTAGAATATCTTAAATTACTGTCAAGATAGTAGCTAGCGAAGAAAGTATAGTGAAAAGAGGAGTGCCTACATGCACTCTATTTAAAAGAACATTCTATTATATTTTTAGTAGAAAAGAGAAAAAACATAATCATATATGCTCGGAGCAAATGAGTCCAAACTGGACAAAAGAATTATGGCATCACAGATTAGAAAGTTAGCAGACAAAAGCGTGACTTGCATAAAATCATATACCGGTTCAAAGGTAGGTCTAAGAAGATCATTAAAGTCTCACCTTGGTGCAATGTAATAGCTACCTGAACATAACTGATCAGAATTACTCACAAATATTTATGCTAATTGCTCTTAAATACAATTTCTGAAAGCACCCCTTGCTCCAGCTCAAGGAGGGTAAAGCAGGTATTTACATTGAGCAATAATTTGTTTCCAAAGAGCTCAACAGTTCCAGCTGAAATTAATGCCAGTATGGATTTCAGCACAAAGCATTTCATCACTTATTTTCGATCTAAAAGGATTCTTTCACAATTAACCACAGATTTCAGGAACTTGTCTGTCTTAGTGCCAGTTAGATGATCTTCATCAAAGTCCAACAAAAATTGTTCTTATTTTGTTAAGAGCAAATTCTTGTTTGCATTTTACTATAAAGTCAGCTGAAAGATATCATTAGAAATGGATAAAAAAGAAGCAAGTAATGTGTTGTATCACTTTATCATGCCTCTTTATTAACCCATACATTTTACGCTTCACCAGCATTTTCCCAGCTTCAAAAGAAAAGTCTCCAAGAAGGCAAAGAAATATAGTACATTCTTGACATTTGCCAGTCATATAACGAAGTCAAACATGACTATCAAATCCTTCAAAAGACCATGCTTTAGACAAGGGGAAGGCTCAGTCTCACACTGAGAAACTCCAACAACTAACTTACTCCATAGCAGAAAGATCCATGTCCACCTCTTCTCCATTCATCAATGGAATCTTTTTCTTCTTATTTCTACCAAAAAAGAGAAAACAGGAAAAAAAGCCTCATTAATTACCGTACTGTTTATATGTTAAGCTTGCAGAAGTAGTCTCTGTGTATTTCACAACATTGAAAAATAATGCCCTCTCCAGCAAAGAATCACGAAATTGAGTGCGTTTTGTTCAAATAATACTGATATGAAATAATAATTTCATAATAAAGCAATAAGCATCGGTTTGAATTTCACTCACACCATTTCTACAATTACAGATAAGCATACAATTCTGAGAAGTAGAGCTCAAAGTAGTTATTAAAATGCATTAGGAAACTGAAAGAGTCTGTCTGGGAAGCATGTTAACTCTCCTGCTCAGTAGGTTTAGTGAACAGTCCTGGCACTCTTAACAGAAAAGGAAAACTATGCAAGTGCTTCAGTCAAGCATCTTCACTTGAGGTACTCCTCTGGCCAACATTTGCCTTCCTTCTAATCTGTCTTTCCCAGTAAAAGGCACTTTGAATAATTTGATTAATAAGTCTTCACTGAACTTCTATATAAATGAGCTCCTTATAAAACTTTTATAAAATCACTTGAAATCAAGAATTCCATATAGAAGGTAAGGCCTCTTGCTGTCCATAAAGAGTAGTGAATTCTGTTTTCTCCCTTTGCATCATGGGTAAAACTTATTCAATAAGATTAAGAAAATATAAACAGATAATTTAAAACAGCATATATTTATCACCAAATGCACTATATGTTTTCATATATCCATATAAAATATATTTGCAGATTACTTCTTACCTTCTGCTTTTAGAATGGCAAGGTATATCATGTTTAAGACTGTTTTCTTCAATCTGCAATGTATGGTTGAATGATCCATCAAGCTCTTGCACTGTCACTTTAAGCGGACCCTTCAAGTTCACGAGATTTTGTTATTAATATTACATTTATGCTTATTAATGTATACATCGCGCTTGTACGTGTAGGTAAAATATGGAAAATAGACCTTACCACGTATTTCTGAGTCCCAGGAGATGTGTAGTCTTGTTTTATTTCCAATTCTAATACATTCCGTTTTCTATTAAATGCAAAGCTGCCATAAAATTTTACCACTCCACTCTGATCCCTAATAAGCAGTATAGGAATTCTAGTGCACATTAGTTATAAATAAACGCAATTCTCAATGTTTTCATTCTTTACACTTGCTTTACGCTTCTCTATCCCTAGAATTTCCTATCTCAACAAAATCAAGAAACAATAACACTCATGTTCATTCATGAACTTTTAAAGATTTTTTTTTCTTTGAACCGTTCTTTAAGATAAAACCATGTATCTTACAGAGAAAACCTGAAGTATAATGAAAACTATCTAGGAAGAAAAAAGTCGTTATGAAAAACTACACTGGATCCACCACATCCAACAGTCTTGGCATGCTCTCAGAGAAAGTAACTGAGTAAGACTTCAGTAATTTTAATATGATTTTACTATATATTTCAGTTAAAAACTCAAGGGAACATGTAGACATTAGCTTCTGTTTTCTACCCATGGTACATTTAACTATTTTACTGAAGTTTTTCAAATTGGGTCATTGTAAGCATTCATATGTGTGTGTAGCTACACAGGAATTCACACATCCATGAGACTACACAGTACGACTGATAAAAAGTAATGATCTCACTCTGCATTTTTATCCCAGGAAATGATTCCTCTGAGTCAACTTGTTCCTGTGAATAACTTCATCATTCATTATTTGTATGACAGCCATTACTATCTTTATAGCAAAACTAGAACACTAGAATAAAGTATTTTAGTCTAGAGCATGCTCCCAACCAGTCTCTTATGTTGTAAGACAAAAGCAGGGAAGGAAGACTTGTTCTTTCATGTCCTGACATTTAAGGGACAAGGTTCCAGGTTCAGAGAGGCTTCTTATTCTACACACATTATTAACTTTTCTCACAAAATATGACAAGATACCTCAGACTGGTTCTGTTCACAGTGGCTGCCTACATAAAGGTCTGTGACTTTGTCATCAGGTACAGCTGAAGGCATTTTTAGTGGTTTCTCCAGCGCAAGCTTAACAGCCTAAGACAGTCCTAGTTAACAGTAAGAAGATAACCTCCCAAACAATACAAATACCTGCTGTGGTCTTACAAGGTGGACAACCTACTATCACAGCGTTTGAAGCATGGAAGAGTGGTTACAATCACAGGATTAAACACAACTTAGAGTTAACAGGATCATTCTTAGGGCCAGAGTCCAGAGAAGGTGAAAAATACCCAAATCTGCAAGTTACAATTCTTCCTTGCTTACAGAACAGACATAGCTAAGTTTCACCCAGCTCAGGCAGTAATGCTGACATTTAGGTAGAGCTGCAATGTGAATACACGGACATAGAGAATCCCTACTTTCCTTAAGTGATTAGCACAGCTAAGTATAGAAATTTAAAATAATGTCTATTTATGAACACTTTTGATACAGATAAAACACCAACTTCTCATATTACTCTATAAATATTAATCATACAGCGTTTTTATAGTTAGACATTGAGATGTATGAACATTGTTAGCTCAAATAAATAACATCTGAAAATAAATACCTGGTTTTGCTTTCAGTTAGAATAGTCAGGCACAGTTTTACTGCAGTCATGTATGATTTTAGCCTGCAGACACATTAAAGCTACTGTTCCATGCAGTAAATTCGAATTTACCCTCATACCAATTTGAAATAAGAAAATCTATTTCTCGATTCTCAATGAAATTTGAAGAGTCAACAGACAGAGGTTTATTTTATTCAAAACTGTAATCAATGCAAGCTACCAAGCTGCTAAATGTTAGTGCATTTTAAATTGTCAATCTGTGCTTCAGGTTACTTATTTCCCAGTCATTTACTGGAAATCACATCTTAAAATGCACCAGACTATAGCATTTTCCATGTCAGACTTCAGCATATTTCTACGGGCAGTGTCCTCTGGAATCCCTTTAGTATAGTTTGGCCTTAAATTCCAGGAGAGTTCCTGTGCTTCTTTCAAAGTAAAACTTAAAATCATGAAATCCCTTTTCTAGTAAAGCATACATAAAAAAGGCAGCATGCTCTAAATGACTATGAAAGGAGTATGAACCTGTGACTCACATATATATCTAATTAAAAGAATAATGTACTTATCTGTTTTAAGCAAAAGTATTTCATACCTTTCTTCACATTCCTTTAATAGTGCCAATTAGAAAAAAACAAAATCATTCTCCATATTAACAATCCAGACCAAGAATAAAAAGGATACACCCATTGCTTTATTAAGGGTTGGATGTCTTTGCCAGAGACATTTGAGATAGATTTCAAAAACCCAGATGTGGAAACCAACATTTGACTCCACATGTGTGACTGGAACTTCTGAGATGAAGCAGTGCTGGCCAGACTCAACAACTTGTTGAAAACCTAAAATGATAAAAAAGTTATTACTTTCACTAAATACGTCAATATATAAAATAAGCTTTTCTTTTTAGTTGCAGCTGAATTGCAACTGAAGGCAAACAAACTCATTCTTCGATAACTGGCCTCAAAGTCTTTCAAAATAAAGACATTTCAGAAAATTATTTGCTTGTCCATATCCAAAATTGTGATTTACATTCAAAAATATATTTTTACTCAAGATAAACCATCAATGAGAAAGCTCTGAAACCCTAGCTTCTTAACAAGAGAAATGCTTAGCGGTAATGAAATTAAACTAAAAGTTTTTTGTGCTTATCATTGCTACAGGTACAACTTAAGCAGCTTTTTAGCAGAGTTGAATTCCACCTGGAATATAGAAACACTTTTTGACATCCATTTTCTTGTTCTAAACACCTCTACACTTCAAAATGATGAAACTTTTGAGGTTACTCACTGCCAGCAGGTGTGGCCTTCCTTGACCAAATTATAATGCAGAGGGTAAACGGGTGCATTTTTAATCAATTCTCTCCACCTGAGGTTTTTCAAAGAACCAACTTCCTCAAAGGTACATATACACACACAAAGGCCATTAAAAGACCATCAGCTTTTAAACATTTTGAGTAAAACAGGTCACTGACTATGCCTGCTTTTTAGAAATAAAACAGTCATCAGGTTCTCTGCTTTTTTATTTCTTTCTAAAAACTCTAAACAATAAAATATGCGTAAGGAAAGCTTTAAAAACAGGTGCACCTGCTGTATCTTCAACCTGACAACTGTTTATAAAAGCTCTAGCACAAGCACCTACATGTTTTCCTTTAAAAAAAATGAAACAAACAAACAACAACTAAACAAACAAAAACCAGAAAACCTGAAGTTGATAGGGAAAGGTAGAACGCAGTTTCTAACTGGGTGTTTACAGCAGCCCATCTTTTTTAAGGCATATCACAAAACACATTCAGTAAAGAAGAAAAATTACAACTCTGCAGAAGTTTAGCAGAATAAAATTACAATCTTCTATTCAGCTACTTCTTCTAATATTAAGATCTATGCTCCCTCTAGCACTTAAGATTTTACGGAGTGAAGAGAGCAGAAGCTGGACTCTCATTACTTCTATTGTTTATAACTTGATTAAATTAGCTCACAGCAACACCAATTAAGGGTCAGTAAGGTCTCAGTGTTAACACACATCACAATAACCCTTAGCAATGAAATATCTTAACATTAAAGAGACTATGCAATATATTAAAAACTGTAAGAATAGCTAACTTTATCCTAACACAAATTATCTACATTTTGTATTTGTTCTATGCCACTAAAACTGAAAATACAAAGGGAATCCTGCGATGACCTGTTTTGTTCTTCCTTAAATGCCCCTTAATGAACAGAAGTGTAACTAAAGAAAAAAAGTCATCTATATTCCACATTATCATTTAAATACCTACCTGTAACATGAACTCCATGCTAATCCTGTTCTCAATCAGTCTCATAACAAGATGTGCTTTACACTGGAACATTGTGTAATATTCCCAGGACAGTGTATGAGGGTGTTTGATAGAAAAATGTAAATGTGATGCAGGGCTGAAATAAAAAAAAGAAACAACAAACAGCAGCTCTCCATTTTGCACTTTATAGAATGAAATTTAAAATACATCTTAGCAACCAAGATTTTAACCACACCAATAATTACTAAGGATCTCTTCTACTTCTTTGAAGTTACAAATTATGACATCCTTAAAATGACTACACTTCTGTGCAGAGGTGTGACATGGGTGTCCGTATCCAGCAAGCAGCAAGTACCGTATAGAGAATAATGACAGTAGTACATGCTCTGTGTAACTGTACAGAGTGGTAGTAGCAGCAACCAGCACAAGGAATCTGTGACTTGTGTCTGGAAATTAGTCACGACATTCCCCCTTCCACTTAAAAGTGAGTGTACATAGCAAGTATTTCATATTTAAATAAACAACTTTTGCAATTAAAGAAAATGAGAGTTTTAAAATTCACAGCAGGCTTTAATGTGATGAGCCAAAGGAAGTGTTTGGGTTTTATTTTAGTTAGCAACTTTACGCTTTCTATACTTCAGCAAACTGATGTATTCTAAATCAGATAATGTGTCAAGGAAGACCAGGCAGAGCACCCTAGCACAGCTGCCACACTGTTTCCATAACTTGAACTATCTGTGCTGCTCCTTCACACATATCCTTGTGTCTATAAACAAAATATTTTAAATGGTTTAAGTCCATTGCATATCAGAAGATGGACAAATAGTGAAACCATGAATCTTTTATAAAACAGAACTGATTTTAGGATACCCTTAGTGGCTGTACAGCAATAAAACACCAAAAGAATTCTGATGAGCTTTAAACTTGATTTCTCCACCAAGTTTTACATTTCAGAACACAAACATTCTGACCTATAGCCCAGTTTCAAAGTAGAAAAGAAGCTGTAGTACTGTAATTCTCAAGAAAAATAAGATCTTTTTGCCCTTTTTAGTTATTTTAGAACTGGAGATAATTAGAAGTCCGACTTTATTCATGAACCAAGTCTGTGGTAACTGTATTTTGTTGTGCTATGTTTTATCTTTTAGGACTTTTCACAAGACCTTTGAGTTTTCCCTGAATGAATAAAAAACATCTAAAGAAATTAGATCCACACCATGTCAGGCCAACTTCTTGAGAAGTGGGAATCCAGACTCATGCTGGTTGATGGAGAATCACAAATTGTCTACTGCAGTGTAGAAAATGCAGGCTACTAAAAATTTCTGGGATCAAAATTGGATTCTTCCCCTGTGATTTTTGTTTATAGATAACCTAACTAAATCATTTTTTAGATGGACCAGGCACCTGATTTGTTCAAAGACTTTAGGAGAAGACACTGCAAGACAGAATTAAACAATTCATGAATTGTAGCGATCAAAGATAAGTGCTATAAGCTTGATCTTTCCTACCAGCTACCTAAGAAAGAGACTGGTCTTCCAGAACCTCCCAAAGCCTGTTAAACAAATCATTTAAACTTTGTCCTGTCTTTCCTTGCAGTTGAGAGCTGTATGACAGCAAGAAGTGTTCTACCAGGACAGGACCATGACTTAGCCTCTATCTGCAGCTCTCAGAGTTCAGGAGATGGCAAGAACAAAGGTAGCAACACCTTAATATTTTTTTCCATCCTTCTATTTACTGGAAGACTCCCTTGACTTTACTCATGAATGTCTGTTGAACCATCTTAAGAAGATACAAAAAGAAAAGTATTTCTAAATTTAAGCAAGCATTACCTTTCTTAGGTATATGAATAAGAAGGTGCTTAGGTTTACCACTTGCTGTTTCTAATTGATAGGCGATTGCTAAAGTTCTTCTTATCAAAATCGCCCTGTTGTTTTGGATACTTCTCTGTTCCCGGGTAGGGACATGTTAGTAACCATGAAAGAATTGAAATGCAAGGAGGAAACTGAGGTTGTGGCTCAGACATTATAAAATAATTTGGTCATAGTATAAAAACTATTTATCCAGCTTCAAATTATACAGTTGATTGACTTTGGTAAAATTCTTTTCTTGAAAATTACAACCAAGCCAGGACCCACATTCTTGGCCTTCTTAAATATACTAAGTGTTGACTGATTTTGGTACCGGTTACATTATTTAAGTGCAAATCAAAACTGAGAGAAGTCTGCATTCAACAGTTACGTTTCATAGTTCATTCAAAATTAATACACTTCTTCCAATTATACTTCTGTTCAATCATTATACTTGTAAAACTTCTATTAATTTGGCACTAAACAAGAATTAAAATTAGCAATATAGACCTAGAACCTTTGCCAAATTGAAAAGTGAACTAACTCTTCCATGAATATTTATAATCATCACGCTCTCAGACGTACTCAGGTCACTGAACATAAACCTGTCAACATGCTTCTTCCGCTTGAAATATATCTATATCAATTTCTTCAAGTTTTTAATTTTTACAACAGGGTGGTACCAGCACAAACACTGAAGAGAACCAAAATCTGAGAGCAGAGAACACAAAATGGAAATGTAACACAAGCAGCTTTGTCCTGAAGCTTTCATACAGCAGTCAGCCTGCAGTTTCCCTCCTTTCGTTTTCCCAAGCTGTGATTTTTTTTCTTTTAAAATAAGTGCTCTCCAGAGCAGTGTTTGTGTTTCACCAGACATAAACAGGAAGAACATTTGAGACCTGTGTTTTGCACAGAAATTAATTCATATGGCTGAAAGTAGTTTTGGGGTTCTTTCTTCTCCAAAGATTTCTTTCCATATTCTACTTCTAATTTAGTTGACAAATTAGATTAGTTAACCTTTCTTCACGTTATTATTAATTGGGACTGCTGTAATGTAAATATGCCTGGCAAGAAAGCATAGCAACCAGAACAAAGAAATACAAAAAATGCATTGGAGAGAAATGTTCTAGGCCTCATTATGAAAGTATCTCCCTTAAATACAGATATTGTCTCAGAGTCAGGAACATGTGCAAAATTTAGACACAAGAGAGCTTTGCAATCTACACGAAACAGCAAGTTGTAATTTATATTTAAGTGATGTTATGATTGTTATTAACAAGCTGTAACACAATGAAGTAGTGAAACAGCTGTAGAAACAGTGTCTAACAGGGACACACCACACAGAGCAAACATATTTAAGAGCATTAGAAAAGGATTTTGTCAATTATTTGTGTTCAATTCTAGAATAAATACAATAAAACTACTCAAATTAGCAGTTTCAAAGAGACTTTTATTTTAGTGAATTTCCTTTTTAAAAATTGTGCCCTTTTGCTCTACTTTCATCTGATCCTATTGTGAATTTAGTTCCTCCCTATCAGGGAGCATGTTGCCAAATTGTTAACACTGCCAGTTACAAAGTCTGCCAACACCTAATTCAGTACTCCAAATTTTCTTTTAAAAAACGACATCATCACCACCAGGATGCCCTAAAATGACTGCTGTTAGCTGTAACTTGCTTTTCAGAGGTATATGTAACAAAAGCATCTAGGCACTTGGTCTGCTCCGCTACTTGAAAGCACAGAACAGTGAATTAAATCAAAATCCATCGTAAGCAGACAAGCAAAACTGAGTAATAGCTGGGTACACACATGCATACCCAAGCTGCATCCATGACTGTCAACATCCAGAGAACACAACAGTAGTTGAGAATTCACCTGGCTAGCGACTAGCCAATATGATCTAGTTCCATAAAACTCTTCTTTTTCATCTCCCTCCAAAAAAGAGATCAGTATTTGAAGTTTAAATGGGTTAACTGCATGCTTCATTCAGCTCTAAATCCAGAATTTTCATTATAAATTAATAACATCTGGAAATGCACACCTTTAAATGCAAGAGAACCACTGCTGCAGACAATTTCAATTGCATTTTCATAATACAGGGGCTTCTGTTGCAGTAAAGACTTAAAAAGTTCACATATTCTCCTACTCTACCTCCCAGTTTTACAAATGCTGCTCATGAGTTTCCAAAGACCAGTTCTTTGCGAGGCTGTGCCATAACTAGATTAATTTATCCAAGAAAAGAAAAACTCAGCAAAAGGTTGGCACTGAAACCTGGATCAACTTATTGACCTCACTCCTAGTAATCCTCTTGTACCTCCAGCGGTTAGCTCTACTCAGTGGGTAGTACAGGAGTATCACAAAAAGAGGCGAGATGAAAATTCCTAGTCTAGCAATACTGGAAGTTACAGTTGTTGGGAAAATACAAACCCAGCCAGTTCACAGTTGTCAATGGCACTTCACAGATGACTGATCTAATACTTCTTTTTATCAAAATGATTAAGAAACTTCAGTAAAAGATTGCAAAGTGGTAACTGAGAGTGGAAAGAAAAAAAAAGAGTAAAGAAAAAGAAAACTGATGACACTGTAAAAAAATCTAAAGATTACCAACCACTCCAGAAATACCTCAGGTCAGAATTCTGGCTCAGTATTCTCTCTCATCCTCTTACTAAAAAGTAAGTTTCATAACAGCATTAAAAACATTCGTTACAGTTAATTCCCTTCAAGATTTGAAGTGAAAGAAAAATAAAACAACAATGATACAATACACTCAATATGTACTTCATGAGACTGGTAATACATGCCTTGGGCAGCTGAGTATCTTCAGCCTTTGGTCTTGTGCTACACAACACACCCAAGGCATATATTAATGGCCTCATAAAAACATACCCTGTAATGACTTGCGGCATAAATAAACATACTTGTCTTTCTCTTTTCCTCCTCCGAATATCGGATGCAGTAAAACTCCACCAGTCTTCAATTCATATGCCACTATTTGATCTAACTCCTAAAAAGTACAATATACATAAGCAAGCATAATTCTGAAAAATAGAGAAATTATTTAAAGATGACAGGAAAGCTTTTCATACCATTCTTCAACCCATACCTCCTAATGAAACTTGTTTACAAATACAAAGAGCATTTTAGTATCAGGAATGTCCCACAGCATGACAAACGAAAATGAACCACAGAAATTAGCAGTTAATACTTGTTCTGGGTCTGAATTATGGATCAACCCTCATTTAACTGCAATATATCTAAAGAGTATTACTGTTCAATAAATAAGTTGTCTCTGATTAAAAGAAATAAAGGTGATCATGATTTCCTTCCAGTGCAAAGTAATACAGGGTGTACTTCCACAGCACCTTGCAGCACACAGAAGCTCACCTTGACCCACACCCAAGCCAGACAAAAGCCAGCTCTGAACTGGAACACGAGTTCGAATGCATGTGGTGCTGCGCCCAGGCAATGAGCACGCTTCAGGGCAGGATGTTTGCAGGGGCTGACTGGCACCCAGCAGTCAGCACGGCTTCTGAATCAAATTGGGCCACCTTAGGCATAAGGAGAGCAAACTGATACCTGTCTGCAACCCAACGTTAGTCAAGGAATTATCCAAATACTGAATGTATTGATGCTCATTGATTTCTATCCATTTACACACCTTATTGATAATATATTCAAAGCAGGAACAGCAGAACTGGAGGCTGTGACAGTAGCACCTCTTAGTTTTATGTAAAAGCACTTGGCTAGCTCATAGGGAAGAATATGAACTACTTATATCCAGAGGCAACTTCTGCTGTACGTGACAGTGAACAGACCTTCATCCAGTTCTGCTGTTCTCTACAGCACGCACAGCTTTAGCACAGACAGCACGCCACTGGTGAGCTGAATGGACCTCAGGTAGGTAAGGTCACTGCACTGGGTCCCCACATGAGTAAGGGATGTAAATGGATCCCATAGGCTTAGGAAGGGTAAGAGAATGTGATGAGAGGAAGAGGAGGAAGATATACCTCTTTCTGTGAGTGAATGTTACTGGCAAAGAATGAGAAGTCAACTGCTGCTGTCACTAGAAAGTATCTCAGAGCATTACAGTTGGAACTGTAAGCTATAAAAATCCCCTCAACAGGGATTTTTTACTGTTTCCTTATTTCACTTAGCACTTGATACTGAAATACACTTTATTCACTATTGATCCAAGTTAACACTGGAGCCCTTCTGAACTTTATGGATGGCCATCACAGTGTAACCAATTCACCAAATATATCTCCTTATGAAGCCCATCCTCTAAGTGTTTTTCTTTTTGGTTTTGTGCAAAAGCCCAAACAAAAAGAGGAAAACTAATTGCACAGAGAGGCAATAAAAATTATTATTCATAAGGCAGTCACAGAAACATATATTGGTCAGTACGTTTGGTGTCTTCACTTGAAGCAAGCGGTAAAATATTTCAGCTCTAATTTTTGACACTACTAAATATTTCTCTAAATTTCAATGCAAGACTATACTATATTCTAGTTTTTTATTGCATCTTCTTTCATGCAAAATGTCTGAGAGATACAGAAAATACTACTACTACTGTTGTGTTGTTACCTGTTTAATCCAGTGGCGATACTCATTAACACCAAAGGTTTTTTTCATCCAAAGGCCATAAATATAACCAGAGATTCCCTTTAGCACCCATTCATCTGACCTACAATAAGAAAGAAGCATGAATTATAGCGCTTCAGAAGGTATTTTGTAAGGGATGGTATTTTTGACCAGCTCAAAATAGCCAGAAATTTCAGTAAGTTATATAACTTCTCTAAGTCAATAGGAGTCTGATGAGCTGTGAACCAATTTATGTAACTTGGCACCTGCATAGGACCGATGAAACTGAAAAGCCAGTGAAAACTGAATTTTTACCACAGAAGCTCAGATTAAAAAATAAAAAAAATATTTTAGCTGAAACAGTAACAATAAAACAGTGGAAATGGACACCAAAGTTAAAGCAATTACTAATCTATACAATCTTAATTTTTTGATAAACATCTCAATGAAGCGCAGAAGATCTAGACAGTAAGTAGACAAAATACGTATCTCACAATTTGGTGGACACCCATTTAAACATCTCTTCTGAAAGTTATGTTCCAAGAGAGAAAAATGTGGACAAAAAGTATAAAATGATCACAAACTAGAATTCTAAACATCAGAATGACATGAAGAGTATGAAGGCATAAAAAAGGGAGTCATTATGAGAGAGGAAAAGACTGTCTTCGCAGTGGAAGTAGACTAGAAATAAGGAAGATACGAAAATAAATTAAAACATTACAAACATCAGTTTAAATGTTTTCTTTTTTTTAAGCCAAGGATACTCTACAACATAAGCTTTTACTGTGAAAAGAGTAATGGGCTCCCTCTCCCCGATATATAAAGTTTATGCAAAAGGCTTTAAAATAAATACTTATCAGGACTGCAAGAGCTAGTTAAGGTAGATTTTCTGAGAAATGGAGTTTACCATGGCAGTTTACTACCCCATCTGACACCAACTTCTGTATTCCCCTCCCTGAACTTCTTTGTAATGCATTAGTTCTGTGCTCTGTAAGCTCTTCTAATGCAGACTACACTTCTTAACACAAAGTATTTGACGAAAGGGGTCTTCCTTCTAAAATTTCCAGGTGCCAAAGCACACTACGACAATCAGTAGCAATAATTTCTGAGAGAAGACATAGATCATAGAATCACAGAATATTTTGGGACGGAAGGACCTTTAAAGGCCCTCTGGTCCTACCCCACTGCCATGGGCAGGGACATTTGCAACTGGATCAGGTTGCTCAAAGCCCCATCCAACCTGACCTTGAACACTTCTACAGAGGGGGCATCCACAACTTCACTGGTCAACATGTTTCAGTGCCTCACCACCCTCACAGAAAATAATTTCTTCCCAATACCTAATCTAAACCTATTCTCTTTTAGCTTAAAAGTGTTGCCACTTGTTCTGTCACTATTGGCCTCAGTAAAAAAAAAAAAAAAAATCCCTCTCTTTCTTATAAGCCCCCTTAAAGCATTAAAAGGCTGCCAGGTTTCCCCAGAGCCTTCTCTTCTCCAGGCTGAAAAACCCCAACTCTGAGGCTGCTTCTGCTCTCTGACCATTCCCTGTGGCCCTCCTCTGGACTCACTCCAACAGGTCCATACCTTTCCTGTGCTGAGGACTCCAGAACTGAACACAGCACTGCAGGGGGGTCTCACCAGAGCAGAGGGACAGAATCACTTCCCTCGACCTGCTGGTCACACTGATGCAGCTCAGGATACAGCTGGCTGAGCATTACAAGCACACATTGCCGGCTCACGTCCAGCTCTTCATCCACCAGTACCCCCAAGTCCTTCCCCGCAGCACTGCTCTCAACCCCTCCATCTCTCAGCCTGTATTAGTACCAGGGCTGCCCTGACCCAGGTGCAGGACCTTGCACCTGGCCTTGTTGAACCTCACAAGGTTCACACGGGTCCACTTCTCAAGGTTTTCCAGGTCTCTCTGGGTGACTTCCTGTCCCTCTGGTGTGTCAACTGCATCACCCAGCTTGGTTTCATCTGCAAACACCCTGAGGGAGCACTCAATCCCATTGTCTGTGCCACCGATGAAGAGTACTCGTGCCAGTACAGACATGTTCAATCTCTACAGTCTTTGGAATGTTTCTATCTCCCATTCTTCATTCAAGCAAAAAAAACCAAACTCAAATACTCAGGGATTTTCATTTACCAAGCTGGTTTTCTTATTTTTCCTTTTTTTTTTTTTCCTCGTACAGTCACTGTTTCAGTTACTCTGATAAAATGAAACATGCAAATTAAAATTTGAGTTTACTAGATTCTCCCCATTTTCTAGAGGGTACAATGGCAAAATACTTACCAGGACATTCTGGATATAAAACATCCAAAGAACTGCTGGGCCAGGGCCTGTGCTAAGCACCTCCTTGTCAGTGGAGTTTCATCTATAATCATTGCACTGTGTAAGAGATTTGTGCTGGACCCACATAAAAAGAAAATAACACAATATGAGCAACCAGCTCCAAAAAAAACAAAACAGAGACATTGCTTTAAAAGCCAAAACAAATAGAGTAATTCCTTCACTGGTTTTCCAATGATATAGTAACATCTATTTTTTTTACTACCCTTAATCCAGGCAAATCTCCCACTACTATCATCTATATCAAACTCTCTGTGTAGAGTCAAAGTCATTTAACTGGTGAAAGTCTTTTGGATTCCTGGTACTCTACCCCAGCTGAAGCAAAATAAAACATAATCAAACTTCTGCATTTGATTTGATCATAAATATTTCATGTTGTTCCCAATTCAGAAAGAAAACCACTGCTTATTTTTATTTAAAGAAGATACAAATGCAACATTTTTATAACAGATAAAATTGGAAAATATGTTAAAAGCCTGTAATGTCAACAAATGTCAGCCTTTTCAAACTAGAGAGCCCAAAATTCAGGTTACAAAAATAATAAGAACTCCATGTATTTCTCAACAGTCTTGTATCTAGAGCTTCTAGGCCTGTGAATTTAGAAGGTGTAATTTTCTCAAATACTAACCTGAAAATACTCATGGATGCATAAGCAGCTACTTCAACATAGGCTTCATCTATAAAAACAGTCTTGAAACAGGAGTATGGATAGCGGCAGGTAAGAATCTCCTCATAAAATTCAAATACTTCATGAAGATATGATGTGGTATGTTTGAGCAATGGGAGAAGTTGTGGTAAGCAAAAGTGAGTCACCTACAAACAAAGGAAAACTCAGTGCAGGAAACACAAATGTATTTAAATCCATAAATATAATACATAAAATAAATATGCTACATAACAGAAAAGATACCCACAATAAAAATATAACTTCCATAAATCAAACAGAAAAGAGCATTTTCAAGCTGTGATAACGACTATCATGGCAGAAAAGTACACCAGGATGTCTATTTTAATCATGAGAGCAACAGGAAAGTGATTTTTAGCAGATAACGCACAGTAGCAATGTCTACCCAGCGTTGTCTATCATTTAAAAATGGGGGTTGAACTAGATGATCTTTCCAAGCCCTAACATTCTGTGAAAAATATATGACATTTTTCTTTGATTTTGCAATCCAGTGTCTTTTGGAGATAACATTTTTCTTCTATGCTCATTTTCAAATCCATCAAGCAGTGCTACTGTTTAGAGGACTCGTTACAGCTAAAACCACAAGTAACCTTGATACTACTGTTTTTTCCACAAACTTAGGATGAACCAGTGACACTAACTTCAGCAGTGACAGAGGAATCAAGCTGAGAATGATATATAACTTCAAGCGAGCTCCATAGTTACCAACTCTAGAGAAATCTATCAGTTCAGATTTTTCAGCTATCAACAACTGTTAGTTTTGGGTTTTTTTAACAGCTATTACCTTTCATAAATGAGTACGTTCTACTAGTAAAAGTCAACAGAATATCATTGCTGTGGACTAAAAATCTGATGTTTGCCTTTGGATCAAGTAAAACATAGCTATTTCCCAGTATTTTCCTAACTTGCTTTCAAAAGAAGAATACACAGGTCAGTCTTATGCTGAAGTGCCTGCCAAGTCCATCCTTACCCTATCTGAGACTATAAACTGGTGAACTTCAACATTATGGCAACAATCTGTTAAGAATGAAATCTCAATGCTAACTTAGCTCAGAAGGCTACTCAATGGTGTAGCAATAATATTCATCTACTACCAGCAACACGATGGGCTTAAAGCTACTTTGAGAAATATGCTTTTACCAACTCCAACTAAATTAGCCCCATAAACCCAGGCATAAACAGAATTATTGCTCATTCAAAGGCTTTACTTTGGAGAAACTTAAATATAGGCATTACTAGATAAGTTTTATCACATAACTGTGCTAATGGAGGTCATACCTAGACATACCCATATTTGAGCAATATATACTGGTTGCAACACAAAAATAGTCACTAATTCCTTAAAAAAAACCACCAAAACCTGTAGGGGATTTCCTTGCAGAACAAGGACACAGTATACCCCTAGAAATTTTGGACAATACAGCTTGGACCGTAAACAACGCTCTGTTCCTAGAGTCACCTTGAAGCTTAAAAAGAGGTAACAAAGTTGTATCTGCAAGAACTTTGCTGGATGTGCAAGGACGCACAATAGGATGCAGCAAGGGCAATCTAACACCCACAAGGATTGATAACGATAATCAAAGACTAAGCTTATTGTAGCTTGTGCTTTGCATGTGAACACAAAGCATATTGTTTAACTCTCTATATATTGGGCTAATTGGAGCAATAAAGTTGGAACGGCATGTAACCGCATCGGTGTGATCGTCGTTACCCGGCGGCTCTTCGAAACGGGACCCTCTTCAAAAACCAACACGAAGGCCTCTGTGAAGATTATTACCTCATGCATGTATGGATCAACAAGAATTTCAAAAGGTCCTATTGCCAAGGAGATGTTAGAAGCTGCAGTTGGAATAGTCAGCATGTAATGAAAAGTCTTCTTTCTCATATCGTGGGTATACACCGTTTCCACCAAATCTCCGTTTGAAACAGCCACCATTGCAGCATCTACAGTATACTCAAGTTTCCAGGTACACAACTCAGAATAGGAATCGACGCAAGGAAACCAAAATCTAGGGAAGTTAAAATCGGGAGAGAAGTGGTTAGCAATTATAGTTAGCAATTATAATTATACTCTCTTTTTCACAGATTATTTTTCTCTCAAGTTCCAAACCATATTGTTAAATAATTTTAATGCTGACATACTGACTCCTACTATACTATAATTTTATAAAGTACTAGCAGTGTCTTTGTCATCACCTGTATAGGAGCTCCTGCTTCTATAAAGACTATAAAAACCTGACTATTAATCATTAGTTGCTACTTCACATCGATAAGCTCCTTTCAAGCACAAATTAAGTCTTAGAATTTTTCAAATTTATAATTCAAGGAGATTATTTGTAATTTCTACACTTCAAGATTAAATAGGAAATACAGCCTACCATTCAAAGATAGTTTTCTTACCTTGTTGAATTTTGATAACCACATGAAAAGACATGAGCCCCTCTTTCTGCCATGCTGCCCTCCATGTTGGGTACCACAAAATGAAGGCCTCCTTTTGGCTGGTCCAGAGAAAAGTTTATATGCACCTTCAAGACTTTCAACTCTGTAGCACCAAGACCGAAAGTGAAACAAATGTATAAAACATACATGAAAGTTATTTCAGAATAATCATTTGGTTTTGGACTCTTGGGTCTTTCAAGATTATGTGTTTATTTCATGCTCATGGGCCTCCAGGTCCACTTACAAGAATCTTTATTAATTAATAAATACTGCAACTGAAATTATATTTCATTTTTCAACTCCCCAATAGTAAACAGTCTTTACAGACTATTGTACTGTGAGCATGATCACCTTTGTATCTAGCCGAAATAATTTTCTACAAAGCCTGCACTGTAACAAGCACATTCTTAAAAGACACGCTGTTGTCATCTGCAGTTTCTTAAAACCTCTTATTAAAGTTAAAGCTTTTCCTGTAACTTAAGTGTCTTTGCTTTGGTTTAGATTCAAAGAAATCTCACCTATGAAGAGACTGGCAAGAAAAGAAGTTCAAGCATGAAAAAAGGTGAAATTTATCCAACATGTCTCACCATAATTTGGCTTTCAAACTTTTTAAAGAAAAATTCTACCTGTTTGAATATTTTCCCTTCTGGGCTTGCAAGACAATGGAAATTTGAAATAAACAAAAGTGTCTTTCCCATTAAAGTGTATCTGACAACACTGTGTGAGTCAGCTTCACGATACAGTGGTTTTTATTCTCTTATAGGTCTCAAATCCACAGGAAAAACTGGTTAAACATGTAAGAAAAAAACTACAAGAAACTAATAAAATCCATGTAAGAAAATAATCAACATTGGTGGGTGATACATTGGAAGAGTTACTTGTTCCAGGATCTAGTAGAGCAGTTTATAGTCTACTTTTCATTACCAAATCCATTTTAAAACAATCATTCTTCAAAGTGAGATGGGAAAAAAATACTGTAGCTTTTAAAAAAAGAGATGTATACAGATATATCCTTGTAAATTTTCTTTGTTGGATATAGAACCAGCTTAAAAGTTACAATTGAGCACCCAATACACTCCCTTACACCCACTTCTTCATGTATACTTCTGGGCTCATGACCACCCAAGAGCTTGTAAAAATTGTTAAGAAACCTTGCAACCATCTCTCCGTATTATCAACAAATGTGGAAGTATTTTTAGACTTGAACTGGAAAGATACTGGTGAGAAAAAAGGAAACAGTAACCATCATTCCATTAAATAATATAACGCTACTTCTATTTATTTAAATCTACTATCTTCCTATATAAACTCTTAACTCAAAACTCCACAGCATCTTAAATTAAACTTTCAGTAGGGTCTCTTTACCATCAACATGTTTCCACAGCTCCGAGGGAACCTTAATGCAGAGTTCTCCATTGCCAGCATCTGGGTCCACAGCACTGACTGCAGCAGCGTAGGCATTGGAAAAATAGTTGAGATTCCTCCTGTCAGAAATACCCAGTTAATTCTTAAAGTATACGATAAATTATAAAAAATAACTCAGGAAGTTATACAAGTTCTATACCAAATTTCATGGTGTATGTTCAACCGAGTATTTAATTTCATTTTAAAGGAGTAGAGGAGGAAAAGGGAGTAAAGATTAGATTTCAAAACCCAGAACTTAAAACTAGGCTCTTACAGAATTGATCTATGATCAAAAAGACTTAAGCAGTAATAATTACCAATGAATTAAAGGAGAAGTCCTCAGTGTTCTTTTATTCCCAGTAAGAGTAATAATTACATTTTTTGGAACAGAAATTAAAAATTCACTTTTTGGAAAATTTTGGGTTAAGTTTGTATGCTTACTCTACAGATCTGTCTTGAGGATCTGCCTCATGGTATACTGCAGTTTTGCTTCTATGCTGCTTTTCTAAACTTAGTAAGATTTCAGCTTTGCAATAGTATTTTTCCCCCTCTTAGCTGGATGGATAGGAATAGTTTTATTTTATGTACCTGCAAATATCCCATCAAATATTAGATGCTAGAGTTTTGGCCCTAATGCATTAACACAGAAATATGGATTATACTTTTTAGTCTCTAGAATTTTTTTTTAGTGTTACAATAATTCATTTATTTAGGATGTAGACACGTTTTTTAAAAATCTGATTTGTGCTGTTTAAGCTACTACATACTAGCTCCTAACTGACTGCACATTTCCTTACAAAGTCATATCACTACTTCAGTTATGACTCAGATTAACTGTTCTCTACTGAAATGAGCAGGAACATGTATCTGTCCGCTCTTAAAGTGGTTATCAGCAGGATGCTACCTTTTTATCATTAAATACGATTACGTTCAGATACTGAAGGACAACCAATCAAGTTCAAAAAACTCCTGCTTCTGCATCTTTATGACAGCTTTTACATCTTTTCAAAATGGATTTTTAAACTATGTAAAACATGGGAGCAAAAACTTTCTTAATTCTAATCCTCTAGTACACAGAGTACTTCAGAAGCTTGCACAACTCTACACCTGAAGAGGAAGTGTTTGAATTACTGATCACCTTTTTTTCCAGAAATTAGATACCACTGATGAATTCAACCACTGTGGGGGCAGAGCCACAATCAAGCATAAAGCTACCACAGAATCACAGAATAGTTTGGCTTGGAAAGGACATTTTAAAGGTTATCTAGTGTAACGTCCCTGCAAAAAGCAGGGATATCTGCAAGTAGATCAGGTTGCTCCAAGCCTTGTACAACCTTATCTTGAACGTTTCCAAGGAGAGGGCATCTACCACTTCTCTGCACAACCTGTTCCAGTGTTTCATCGTCTTCACTGTAAAAAATGTCTTCCTTACATCGTCTGAATCTACTCTCTTTTAGTTTAAAACCATTGCCCCTTGTCCTACAGCAACAGACCCTACTAAAAAGATTGTCTCTGTCTTTCTCATAAGCCTCCTTTACGTCTCATAAGGCTGCGATAAGGTCTCCGTGGAGCCTCCTCCTCTCCAGGCTAAAAAACTCTCTCAGCCTCTCGGCATAGCTGAGATGCTCCAGCCCTCTGATCATTTTTGTGGTCCTTCTCTGGACCTGCTCCAACAGGTCCATGTTCTTCCTGTGATAAGGACTCCAGAGCCGAACACAGGACAGTAGGTGGGGTCTCACCAGCGCAGAGTAGTGGGGCAGAGTCACTTCCCTTGACCTGGTGGTCACACTTCTTTTGATGCAGCTCAGGATACAGTTGTCCAATCACTACAAGTGCACACAGCCTGCTCATGTCCAGCTTTCATCCACCAGGACCTCTAACTCCTTCTCCGCAGGGCTGTTCTCCATCCCCTCATCCTAGAGCCTGTACTGATCCTGGGGGTTGCCCTAACCCAGGTGCAGGATTACTGCACTGCAAGGGATCAGATATACTTTTGACTGCGGACTCCACTCTTTCACAGAATCTGAAGTCCACACAAAGCAGACATGATCTCATTTCAGGATTTTCCTTTCATCTACTCGTTCTCTATCCACCACCCAGGGAGAAAATAGCAATAAACACAAATTACAGTACCTTGTTTGGAAGAATGACAGGTAATTAACCATCCTGTAAATAAACCTAGGTATGTCAAACACCATGCTTATATTCCTAGCTAAAAAAACTTTGCGAAAACACTGAAATATATTGAGAACATATTTTCATGCAGTTCATCTTTGGCAACAACAGTGCACAAATTCCCTGGCACCATCACCAAGACTGAGAATGCTAGGAGCAGTATACTTGTCTACTTTGCCTGGAAGCTTCTGAAAATAGGACATGAATAGTAAATAGGAGCATATGAGCATAGGAACACCCAAATCCCAAGTTTTAATACAAAATAATTCTTTTCCTCTTTCATAGCTGAAGTGTACCTAAGGATAGTATATAATGGCAATGAATTTTAAAAGCACAAGGTTGAATCTGTACACTGGAATATACTCAAACTTCAGCTACGATGCCAGAACAATTCAAACCAACTTAAACTCCAGCTGAAGTGCTCTCTCTCAGTCTCAGCCACACACTCCTACTCCCTCAGTCATTAAGACAACTACTGTTCATCTGACCCTGTGGTGATGCAGCTGGAAGTGACAAATGGATTAAAAAAAAAAAAGTAGCCTTTTTGTCTCGGAGACAGCTTTCAGTTGGCTACTACTGAAGCAGGAGAGACTGTCAATGGCATCATAAGCACCCCAACCCATCTTCACGCAGCATCCTAGGAAAGCAAACAAAATCCACTAGAAAAGCTCCTTAAAAAAAGACTGCAAGACTAAAAACTACCTTAGTAATTAAAGAAACTAGCAACAGGAAAGTAAGATTCTGTTAGATTGTGAAGTCTTGATTTTAATCTAAACCGGTTCTGAAAATTCACTATTAGTGACAGGCAATCCCTTTCCAATCCAGCAGTGACAATTTGTTCCAAGTTTGAGGATCATGATGAGCTTGTGGTTTTATTTTAAACATCAGTGAGTTCACAGACAGGAAATGGTTATGCTTTTACAGAAAGAAAGGTAGACTACACAGGACGTAACATTTTATGGAAAACAGTCTATTCTGATATTTCTATTTTTGTCAAGTGTTCCAATTCAAATGAGTGATTCATTGTAAAAGGAATCCATTAAAGGCTTAGTACCACAAATTAATTTTTTCATAGGTTGAACTATTCTCAATAAAATGGATATGGTCATTTTAACAAAAGCAGAGCTTGTGCCAAAAGTTACTGCCCAAGGAACAAAAATAAATTTTCCTAATGTTAAGTGTAGGTTGACAATGAAAAATTAATATGTATTTATGTTTTCTGCTTGTAGAGATATATTTTATTATCAGAATTCACCCAAGACCCTGTTAATTTCAGACCAAGGGCATGCCTGTTGGCACACTGGAATCCTGCAGAGACTTATTTTTTAAAGCTACTCATTGGTCCACAGCATCTCTCACTACTAGCTGCAGAAGTGCTACTTACCTCTTATATAGCCCAAACATAAAGTCTATTAATCACTTTCTTCCTACAGTACTTAACACCAACTTGGCAATTTGCAATTAATTACTCTTGTTACTTGTAATCCATTCACTATTCTACTTCAATTCCCAGACACAATTAGCATTTGGTTTCGGAGTCCAACCCCAAATTATATGATGCAGTATATGGCACATGGAAAAACCTAATTTTCATGTTTGCCCAAGGTTGAGGCCTTTACCATCTGTCTTCAAAAGCTCTCTACACCTCTAACAAAGCCCATTATGAATTTACAACTAGATAAGCATCACACCAGTGGAAATGAAAGCTACTTATTGCAGCAAAACAACACATGCCACATCAACCAGCAATTTTTCTATTTTGTCTAGAGGCTTCATCACTGACTTCTCAGAAGAAAGAATATTGCAAGACATGCCCTGAAGGCTACCACATTGCTCACTCTCACAGCTTACTGCAACTTCTGAGTTGGAGGTTATCAACATGACACATTTTTACGTTTAAAAACTACAGGGTTCAAGTTAAAAAAAGGGGGAGAAAAAGCTGATCTAGTGAATTAAGAGGTATACACTGAATAGAGTACCTATGCACAGGAAAGCATTACATGCACATTAGGTAGCTTGATGCAGAAGTAATAATAAAATGCAATAGCTTCTCAACTTCTCAGCCTTGCCCCACAGTTATCACACAAACATGTGAAGCACATAACCAGGCAACTGCAGAATCATCACAACTTTCACCTACCCCATGTCAAACCACTGCATCAAAACTCCAAATTTCTGCTCCGGCTATTTAATAGTTTACATTCTATGATTCTATGATTCTTACTCACAAGATTAAGAAAACAGAGATCTCCTTTGCTTGTTTTAATGTTAAAGGGGCTGAGATACAAGCAGTTGTCTCAATAGTCAGAATACACATCCTGGGATTCCTGCATACTAGAGTCCAGAAAAATAAATTCCACTTCCCTTATGCTGACAGAATCAAGAAAGCAACAAGGAAAAGAGGGAAGATGAAAATGACAAACAGCTGTAACACTCAACAACAACAGCCATAAGACAAGATCCAAACAGAACTCTCTAACACTACTTGCGGTCTTTGCAAGACTTCAAATTCTTCCTTAGAAGTATGAGCAAAATGGGATTCTCTGCCACCTTGTGTACACATGGTAAAATGATGTGAATTGTTTTATACCTCACAGCACTGTTCAGATGTTTGCTCAGTCAGGGAGGAAGTGACTGAGTTAGGTAACTTCATCCACCTATTCTGATACAAAAAAATTATAATGTCCTGAAGCCTCAGAAGGAAGTTACAAGATGGAAGACCAACTTTATTTCTAGATAAAACTTTAAAAGTTCTTGCATTTTTTACCTGAAATTATGGTTTGAGACTGACACATAAACTGGCATTGGCATCAAAGCTGAAAACGTATTTAATGCACTAATTAAAGGTTTCTAACATTTTCTACAAAAATAACTGATTTTTACTAACAGTGAGGGGTTTTCTGTCATTCAGCAGAAGTGACAACATACAAGGTCAAAAAAACCGTTTCATCTTCTGCAACACTGAAAATGTGAAATGAAACAGACCATATGTCAATGATTTTTGCATCAATAGATGATGAAAACCAAAACTGAACTGAAAAGATGTCAAATGTTCAAATTCAGAACACAAAGAAACAATTTGACACAAGATCTCAGACAAGAAGTAGCAGAGAACATCATGGTGAGACAGAAACAATTTCAACTGGCACTGCTTGTGTTTCATTGATAAAGCTCTCTTTAACGTTGACTTTCTCAACCCTTTTTTAACTATGCTTTCTTGTATGCCAAAATTTGCACAACATAAACAATTAACCGCTTCACTTGACCTTCACCTCCTATCAGCAAATATAACTTCTCAAGTCACAGATGCTGTAGCATATCTGCCCAAAGAAATATAGTATCTTAAAATACAGAATTTTCCATTTTAAAATGAATTGTGTTGCTAACTAAGGGAGCAAGAGGTCTTCAAAATACTCCAATTTTCATTTAAAAAGTAGGAAAGAGTCCATTAAACTAACAATTTTTCCTACATCCTTTAGGAAATCAACATCTAAGAAAACCAAAAGAATTATCAAAAGCAAGCAAATGTTGGCATATAAAACCTTAAAACTTGAATTTATTTTTTATTTGCCACACACCACAGAAAAGAGTAAAGACATAAACCAAATTATTTTTAATAAACAGGTTGCCAAAAATCATCATTTCACATTTAATAGTTCAACAGACTACTGAGGAAAATCATGCAAAAGGAAACCTTCCCTACAACATCAGAAACAAAACCTTATAACTAATTTGTGCCCTGTTCAAAAGAATTGATAAACCTAGTTCAGCTGCAAGGGCGCAAAGGACATCATCACTAAACTTGCCGTAGCGAACTAGATCTTAGAAGAGATTAGGTATAAAGACCGCTAACAAACTACCACTGTTTCTAGAAGAAGTTCTTTGTAAAGAAGAGCACAGGAAATTCCCTGATTAAATCTTTTTTAGGTACCAATTCTAGAGTTGTTATATTTCTATCATTTGTGTTTGTAATCCTGCCTTAAAATCAGAGATGCTCTGTTTAATCAAAACTTAGCTACCATCATGCTCAACACCCGTTATGACCAAGTATTTCAACTGAAAAAATACACATCTCATCTAATACTCTGTAACTCACGTAGCTTTTGACTTCTGAGATACAGAGAAGAGGTATACCAGATTTGCATTAAGACTATTTGGTGACCTCTATCTTTCATAACTAGGAATAACACAGAAATTATGAAATACAGAGACTTTTTACTAAGTTCAAAGAGCCATGTAAAATCTGGCATCAGTGAAAACCACAGGCCACTGTAGCCCTGTGTGAGACAGGAATTCACTTGGCAAGCATTGTCCTCAAATTTTGTTCACTGCGCTTAAACAGGGTAATATCCTGGGATATATCAAGAGAAGCATAGCCAGAAGGTCAAGAGAGGTGATTCTCCCCCTTTACTCTGCTCTTGTGCGACCCCACCTCAAATACTGCATCCAGCTCTGGTGCCCCCACCATAAGAGGGACGTGGATCTGTTGGAGCATGTTCAGAAGAGGCCACAAGGATGATCCAGGGGCTGGAGCACCTCTGCTATGAGGACAGGCTGTGGGAGCTGAGATTGTTCAGTCTTGAAAAGAGAAGACTTGGGGGGGATCTAATAGCTGCCTTCCAATAGCTGAACGGAACCTATAAGAAGGCTGGGGAGATTTTTACCAAAGTCTCTTCCCATATAATTTCCCTAAAACATATGGGAAGCTGCATGTTTTTAAACTTGCTCTTCAGTGTCATATGATGCATAAATTGGAAACTTTTCCTTTCAAATTTCAAAGTGACAACATTCTAGGACTTGTACCCTAATCTATAATGTTAATAAATAATGAAAATTTGATTTCTTAGAAAAGACCAAAAGGTTTACTTTCTATCTTTTCAGAACAATAAGAATCCCACTATGAGGATTCTGAATTTCTGACTTATTGAGCAATAGCTACAACAAAAAAATCAAGTCCCAAAACAGAGAGAAATTACAGAATTAACAGA
>NW_009724307.1:0-4391 GCF_000703405.1 Apaloderma vittatum | reverse complement strand
CAGTATCAGGACTCAAAATTTCAGAACTCTGATATCCAGTCCTATACAAATGAATATTGCATTTGCAAACTCTTTTTAGTAATTGCATATTTAAACTCTTGCATAAGTGATGAATAAAGGACTACAGAGTATCTGCCATAACCAAACAGTTCACATTCAAGGATGTGTAACTTATGATAAAATGTAGCAGTTGTTGTCAGTAACTAGACAGCATTAAGTTCCCTTTGATACTCTGCAGAGAACAGTTAGAGAAGTTAAATCAGGTTTAACTTGAAAACTGAGAAGGGCTAAGAAACCTCTCAAAGGCTCTAGCTGTTAAGGCAACGGGTGGGCAATCCCTTACCTATCCAGCTACATGAGAATGCCACTACTCTCAGATCTAGCTACCAGGTCTACATGAACTCTCTGGAGTTTGTTTTAGAATAAATCTAGCTACCTGCCATCTGCCTTCACCAGCTGTATCTGTTAACCGAGGTGGTATCACCTCTGAAGCTGCTTACTGAGCCCTCTCCATTTTTTGCAGACACCAAATCTCTCAGAGCAATCACTGTCCAAGGGGACACAACAAATACCTGAAGGACAGTCATAGACACTTTAATTTATTAGTCCAACAGTTAATCTGACAGCCACACAATTTGCTTTGTTTGTTTCAAAGTAATAAGCTAATCATACATAACACTACCTAGACATATTTAATAAAATCAAAAACAATTGTTAAAATATCTTACTAAGAAAACGGGATATATTCCCAAGAACTTCGATATCACACGAATACTCTTAGGTTTAAAAAAAAGGAAAGAACAAAAATGATCATCCAATCTGACATTACACACCATAAATTCAGAACAATTTTTGCAGGACAAATTGGCAGAATGTAACAGTTTTTGTTTACATAATGTTATACTGATGCAGTCAAACGAATTTAACTGATTTCATTGGAGAGAAAAAGAAACAGAAACTACAAAAAAAAACCCCACCACAAAACTCCAAACTAAGGTGAATCCTCTCACATGGAACTCTGGTATGAATATAGTTGTGCCACTGTAAATTGTTCTCTACAATGATATAAACAAAGTGTTATTGCCATGATTATATATCCAAATTTTCTTTAAATAAGCAAAAGTAAAAGTCAAGCATAGATAAACCTCAAGTTCATCAATGACAAAACATTTTAGCCAAAGTTATTTTCTTACCGGGGGAAAAAAAAACAACAAAAGAGGACAGTTTCCTAAATGACTGAGAATACTACTGGCATCCACCATTTTTCCCCATAAAGTACTTTTGAAAAAGTTTCTGAAACTTTTACAAAATGACACAAAGAAACATTAGCAAAAGAAATTATAAAGAATAGTGTAAGAGTCAAAACTATTGCCAAAATGTTTTCCCAAAATTAAGTTATCATGAGGAAATCACCAGGTAAAACTTGCCAGTGCAATGAGAGAGGTTATGCTTAACAGCAAGAGAAGAAACTACATCTGCAGAGTTTTAAACACATCACTTACTGCTTTGACTCATGGTGACAAACCTCCAGCGTTGGATCATTATAGATGAAAGCTGCTTCTAAATCATTGACTCTTACTCTATAAATCCGGCACTGTTTACTGTTCAGTTTGATCCTATTCAGGTTTGCAACTGTGGGAAATATAGTCAGTTCCACATAGCCCTAGGAAAACACAAATCAAAACCTTCTATAAAATCTTTAACAACTCACAAAGTAGATACATTTAACAAAAACTCTTATTAATGCATTTCAAAGGAAAATTATAGGTAAAAAGTTATTTTTGTATACAAAAAGGAAATTGGTTTGCCATTTTAGATATCTAGAATGCATTTTCTTTCATACCATTGAACAGGTGAATCTTCCCAGCTGTGAAATATAACAAAACAAAAATTTCAACATAACTGATGATCATGCCTGTTTTACAGGAAATTATCTGCCTCTGTCGGCTAGACTGCAATTTACCGGCAGCACTATGTTTTCTATCACTATGTTTTAGGGTTTGGTACCTGAGCCTGAGACAATGATTTTTACAACTTAAGCAGAATTCATTTACACAAGTATCTAAATTCAGGCTTGAAATCGTGAAAGTCTCTTCAAAGCCCCAGAACTCACATATAAGCTACAGTCCTAACTCTACAACCCTATCCTTAACATTAGCTAATGCTGTGTGGAACATCAATGCTGAATTGCAAATCGTTTTGTAATATTATTTACAATGCCGTGATCTTCTTTTAGGAAGCTTTCCCTTACAGAGATTAAGGTGTCTGCAGTTAGAAGGTATTTTATCTGACACATCTCAAGGAATGACAAGACTTGAAACTTGAAACTATGAAAGGCATCAGATTAGAAAATATAAAATACAAAGAAGCTGAAAAACATAATTAGCTGGTGTGTGCAGCATCTTCCTCTGAAAGTATGAAGAAAACCCAGACTTTTAATTTCTCCTTTCATATTTTATTAAAAAATACTTACTACAACAGACTTTCTCTGAAAATTTATGTTGTTGATACAAACTACCTGGTGAGTTGTGCTGAAAAAAAAACACACAAAAAATTTAAAATAAGTAAGGTTTTGCACAAATGTCAGCATTTAAAACAATATTTTAACTCAGTAAAAAAAAGAAACAAAACTATGGAGGCCATACAAGGTGTATGTACACATAGATGAATACTGTGTATAGCACATACTTATATAAGAATTCACGATTATCTAAATCTCTTACACAGTCCAAAACAAATAACGAAGAGAAGTTGCACACAAGGCCCGAAAAGCTCCAATAAACCTAGATATAGTATCAGATCAATATGAATATTATTAGAAATACAGGAAGGTAACAGCATCGCTTTTGAACATCACATAACAGCATGTAAAATACAGCAATACTAATGGCACAGAATTGAGTTCTAACACCTTAGCTATGTACAGTATTAGAAACAGCATGCAGCCATAACATTTGTAGTCAGAGACCTCTGGAAAATTTACCTGGTGAGCTGACTTTCATACATAATTTATGTAAGCAGATACTATATATGAAAAAGTTACAGTACATGTTTTTACAACTGATGTGTCATAAAAACTAAGTATTTTAAATAATGGTTATATAATAATCAAGATAGGCATTTTAAACAAGTGCATCTGCCTAAATTTTGAATGACATTTTAGAAGTCCTAGTAAACAAAACTCTGATTTAAGAAATGGAAGATAATAATTTCAACTTTTTTAAAGCTCTAGAAGGTATTTCTACATTATTTTTCTGTAGTGGGTGGCATTCTCACCACATTTCACAGTAGTGCTATTCACAGCTCATGATACAACCTTGTAATAATTGAACTTTCACGTCACATGACACATTACATGCATATAGTCATGTATTCCGTGCACGAAAAAGTGACTTTGCTTTAGTTGAGCAAGTTCGGTAACAACTCATACAAAAGAATTTTAAGATCTAGCATCCAATGACAGATTCAAACATCACCTACACATTTAAATATATATAATAACACAACTGATTCTATGTAGAAATGTGTTTGCGATACAGATTTACAGTGAAATCAAGGTGGTATAGATATAAATACATAAAGATTTGCATCACTTCACAGTCTGGTTACTGCCAAAAAAATGAACATGTAAAAATGCCAATCTGCTTAGTAAAGCTGCTTGCTACAAACGTAAGCATTTTTTTTAATAAATATAAAGGAGCCATTCAGTCAAAAGGGTTTGACACAGCAGTAAGAATGAAACATGGTGGCATGGTCCGTAGTGCTCATATTGTGTGAGGTTTGAAGAGCACAATATAAATATATAAGACGAGACTACATCATTGACAAACTAACTGCCCATGAGTCTTGATAAAACATACACCTCCAATACACATTTTCTGAATGCAGGCTACATCGCAAGCAGTAGTTCCAACCTTCTCAGGTCAATAATTACTAAGCAGCCTGTGGCCTATTTCAAATGTGCATTGGTCTCGAGTACAGCAACTTTAAAAAAAAAAGGGATACTTATAATTTATATGGTCTTGGGCTCTCAAATCCTTTGTCTCCTTTCTTCCTATTCATCCTGAACAGCAGCACTGAACACACACTGTCAGTCTGACCGTCAGGCCAGCACCATCATCATCCTCGCTTGACGGGTCCTGTGCCAGGTCGAACCGGATCACTCATCTCCCCAGCGGATCCGCGGCTCCCTAACAGTCAGGCATCTTCAGCTCGGATGAGCACCACGCTACCGGCACGAACAACACTCCGTCTTTTTACAGAACCTTTTACGGGCGCGGCACACAACCCCTCTCTCCGCGGAGGGTACGGTACCAGTTCAGAGGCGCCGCGCGCTTCCTGTCCGCGGAGACCGCGTAAATCTACCGGCTCAGCGGGCAGCGGGCGTGGAA
>NW_009724306.1:9168-27645 GCF_000703405.1 Apaloderma vittatum | reverse complement strand
GCCGGGAGGCCCCGCGGCGTTCGGGGCTGCGGGCAGGGCTGGCGGGAGCTCCAGGGGCTGCTCTGACCGGGGACATCCCTGCGTGTCCCTTCCCGGGGCACAGACAGCGCTTACGGACGGACCCGCCAAGGTACCTCTTGTAGCGTCGCTGCTCGGCAGAGAAAAAGAGCCCATTTGAACACGAGTCTCTGAGCGTTTTCTCCTTTTTTTTACCCCACCTGAGCTGCTTAACTTGTAGCTTAGAAACACCTTATTTAGCGTTTGCCTTGTGGTGGCAGCGCTCTGCACAGAAGTACATTTCTCCAATGTTTTCGATAAAACATGGCATGAATGTTCTGGGAAAGGGCAAATAGTTATTTACGATGCTTTGAGGTAAAATCTCACAGAAATGAGTAAGAGTAATCCCACCTTAACTGTTGCCTCTGCATCCGTGTTCTGGGAATCGCGGATAAAGTGCCCCAAAACTTTTATGCCATCACCGAGGATTGCGTTTCTGTACTTAAAGACTCAGTGAATGGTATTCTCAGAGGTACTAGACCAAGAAATATTTTTTTTCCATGTTTGATAACGTGGTAGTTGCATGTATTTTGAAACACTGGGAGCACAAACAAAGTTTGATTAGAAACTAAAAAATTACAGTGTATTTTGTTTATTGAGAAAAGACCTGAAGATTTTTCCCTTCCCAGGTGTCAGTCTGGGAAAATCAAAGCTTCCATTACGTGTCATTTACTGTTTTACTCGTCTCATTTGCACTTGCATAATGCATTTCACATTGTCCTGCGTTTGTGTTTTGAGATTCAGCTCAAGAATGAGGAGCCTGGGTTACCGTAGCACGCTCACATAACAAGGGTTTATAAACTGCGCTATCTTTCTAATATTTGCTTCTTCCAGGGGGATGTTTGTGTTCTTCAAAAATCTGGCTTGAAAAGGTAGTGGAGAGAAACAAGCAAAAGGATTTGTGAAGAATTTGTCTCGGATATTACAGAACTCTTTAGAAGTGAAGTAGAATGCTTTGAATGTGTACTTTTATTTATTTTTCATCCAGCTTGTGTAGAAACCAAGTCCCTCAGAGCAGTTTCCATAGTCTGCTGACCGAGCAAGACTCGTTAGAGTCTTGAGCAACATGAATTACGACCTGTTTAGAGTATCACGTAGCTGTGTGACAGACGATTATTACAGATGTGCAGTTTCTCCCTCAGTGATTAAGCCTCGTATATCATGCTTTCAAATGTATGTTTGCTGATGAGCGTCATAAAACCTCGTTCTTCCATGTTGGACCAGCTCTCCGGTGAAGCGTTCTGCAGCGCTTCTGTAAGCCCAAGGATGAGATGGTGCAGCTTCTTCCTTTCATGCCATCCGTTTGCTCTTTTTTCATAGGTCTTTGCAGCCTTTTAGCGCACAGGTGCCTTTTTAACAGCATTACTAATTTGTCTCTCTGCTGCCATAAATAAAGCAAGCTGTAAAGTAGGACTGAGCCGTTTAGAAATTTAATAATGTCCAAAGGCTGTAGTTAAATCTGTCTCTGGCGTTTGTGGTGGGCTGTTGTTTTGGTGGGGTTTTTTTGCCAAGTTTTGACCTCTGTTAGTGTCAGCAGCTATCAATTCAGGATAATTACGTATAGAAAGCTCCAGTTGCACACTGAGCCAGAAACAGTGTCTGCTTCTCGCTGATGTGTCCTTACAGATCCTAGCACAGGCACAGGGCGTGTTTGTGGTGCACGGGGCTTTCTCACGCTGCGATACCTGGCTTAGCTTGGACTGTAGCAGCACTTGAAGTGTTTTTTCTGGGGTAAAGTGAGAATCTGGGTTTTTACAGGTGTTATGACTTTGTCTTGCTGGTATTTTTTCTTTTTTTTTGGTAGTGAGGTTGTAAATAACTCAATTTTGACTTCATCAAAACTTATCTTGCTTCAGATATTTTACTTAAAGGCTGCTATTAGCACGTTAAAAAATGGTTTAAAGAGATGAATCTGAGTTTCTCAGGCACCTCCAGCTTGATCACTGTTTAATTTTCCTTTCCACAGGAAGAAATGGCTGTTGGAAGTAGAATTTTTTTCTTTCTGTTGCTTCATTCAACAAAATAGCAACAGTGGAATTGAGGCCTCTTGGCTTCTTGTATTGCAAATATGTAGCTGTCAAATCAAATGGGGAGGGGCTGCCATTTGTTGGCCTCATCAAATCCTAAAATTCTTTACTAATTGATGATGAAGGTGCTTTGTATATGGTGCAATGCTTTAAAAATAAAACCATTATTTTTCTCTCTATAATTTAGTTCTCCAAGTTAAGTCCCCAGGGTAAAAAAAACAAGTTAAGCGTGTGCTTAACTAGTTCAGTTAATCATTGGAATTTGCAGTTGCTTCTGCTGCGGCCGGACATTAAGCAGTTGACTATGAACGTTTTCCTAGTCAGTAACGTCTCTGTCGTTGGAAAAAATAATGCAAATTTTCAAAAGGATTAAAAAAAGATATCTGGAAATCACTTTTTTCCCTTGTGTTACTTAACAGTTTATGCATTAGACGAAAGAAGTCCTTTGCATTTGCCATTATTTCTACAAATTAATCTAATTTATGTTAGGTAACTTTTACTAGACTTGTTTTGATAGGCAAAAATAATAATTATGATCTTCAGAGGAGTAGAAGTTAGACTTTCCTGATTGAGATGTGGAAAAAGCTTGATGTGCCTTCTAGGGCTGATTTCAATATCACTTGGTTTTGCTAGTGCGGGATGCTGTACGAGATGTAAGTGTGAAAAATCACGATCATCACCTGTGGCTTGCGTGCCGTCCTCGAGCATTCTTGTACTCCAAGAGCTGGTGTCTCTCTTACTTGCTTCTTTCTATAGCTTCATCTTGCACACCAGTGAATCACAGCTCGCCACGTGCAATTAGATGATCTGGATTGCAATGCAAATCAAATAATAAATGCTTTTACTTTTTAAGTATGCTTAAGAACACTTCTACTTTTTAAGAATTTACAGGAATAAATGCCTGAAGTTCTCCTTCCTGATCAGCTTTGCTCAGATTTTCACATCTCCTAGTCAAGTACCTCATCCCTGTTTTGACTTAATTCGTTGTGAAATGATTTAAGAACACGTTTCTTAATTGTTTTAGGCCAAAAGCAATGAGCAGACTTGAGTAGAATTCCACCATGGAGGCCAAATCCGTAGTCGTCGGTGTGGAGGGGATGACGTGCAATTCCTGCGTTCAAACCATTGAACAGCACGTCGGGAAGATGAATGGTATCCATGACATTAAAGTAAGTAACGCTATCGCCATTTCTTCCGACACTTATTTTCTCATATGGGAAACCATGATAAAGTATGCACCAAGGGAGGAAAATCTGTGGAATGAGTATATTCTGCACGTTTCACGGGAAGCTGGTGTTAGAAGTGCGCTGCTGTGCTTCTGCTGTAAAACCAGTGCTTACTCTGCAGCGAGAACTACGTCATTACCTGTCGCTCTCGAGTAATTTTCTGCTTTACGATTAATTCAGTGCTGTGAAATAGTGAGGAAAGTGTCAAAGAAAGGCTAGAACAGGAAGGGTTTTAGCAAAAGATGTAGAACTTAATGCCGGTGACAGAAGCAAGCTGTCCTCGTTCCTCGAACTGAATAAATGTCAGTATTTGCTCTCTTCCAGGCTGACAAGACACAGAGGTCCCTTGCACAGGTTCCAAAGCTTTTGTGGGCTTGAGGTGTCCAGTTAATCGTGTGCAGGTTGATCCACCATGAAAAATAAAGGTGTTTTGTTCTGGTTGGTGGAGTAAGAGTAGCAGGTAATGCAGGTGACAAAGGAAAGCCTCGTCGAGCGTTAGAAGTTCCCTTTGTGTGCTGTCCGTGAGGAAAAGAGAGAAGGAGCGGCAGAAGTGCAGTGTTGAAATAACGGATAACGGAGTTCATTGGTTTGCCTGTAATCCAGACTTCCTTGATCTGACTGGGTTTTAACTATTTTTTCTTAGCTCAGAGGAGATACCAATATTTTGTTGGTATTTTTTCTATCATGGGCAGAATATCAGACTGTAGAGTATTTCTAGGTGAGCGGTTTATTCCTCCACGATGTGTCATTTTAACAATGGAAACAGTTTAAGAGCTGGGAGATTCCTGTCAGTTTTATGGCTTAGCTTGTTCCGAGAATATACAGAGGACTTGAGATAGGAGGAGAGATTCGTGCTTTAACTTGATTGAAGGCAATGAGCATCCCATAGTGTCCTTTACAAAAGGCATGAAGTAAGACAGCATTAAGAGGTATTTAGGTTTTAAGGTGAATACTTGTCCCAAGGCTGAATGCTATTTATAAAACTATTCTTGACGAGAAAATGTATTACAAAAACTTAGTGCGAGTAGGAGAGGACTGTAAGAAACTTTAAGAGGTCCTGTTTAGTAATTATCCTCCTTACGCATCATGACTTCAGTTAGATTATTTGTTTCAGAAAAAAAATCTCTGAAAATAGTAAAACAGGGTTTTGTTTAGTGATTATGACTTAGGTGAGCAGGGGACATGAGTGCTGGACGGCTCATACAGACAAACAGAGCTACGTTTTGGTTATTTTGCCTCCAACTGCAATGAAACCGATAAATGTCCATGCTGCTGATTCTGCTGAGACCCATAATTGTAACAGAAATGGAGAAAGGTGGTTCTTAAAATGATTTAACTGGACTAATTTAATCATGACTGTGGTCTTTCGATTGTACCTTTGCCCAGAGGGAAGATAGAATTGAATGATAATGTGTTGGGCCTCTGGCAGGCGTCGGCTTTCCCTTTTGGAAACTGCAGTAATTGTGTTTGATTCATCAGTTGGGAGCAAATTAAATTCAGGATATTTGTACCATCTGATGTGAAAGGTTACTACCAAATCAGGACGTCTCTGGATCACCAAAATGTACAGAGAGAGGAAAAACGTCTTCTCTGATGTTTGTCATAGATCAGATTTTGAAACTGATTTTTTTCCTCTGAAGTCTGACGTACTTTATTGCTCCTTGCAACTTTACAGCCTCTGCCTAAGATGCCTAGAAATGCTGGACTCCTTTCACGGCTACTGAAATCTGTGGGTTTTTTCAAAGAGTGTTTTCTTCCATCCTTGTAGCCTAGGGGTAATTACTGCTAACTGCAGAATTGTACATGTGATTAGAATTTTTTTCTGTAGGCTGTTTTCCTTTTTGGATTTAATTAAGTTAGTCATCATAATTCAAGAGAGTTTGGCTCTGCAAGTTTCATTAAACGTGTTGATGCTGTCTGGGTGTCATAAGTAAAAGTGACCAGGCAGACTTTGTAGAAGATTCTGAAACTGGTGGAGGAGAAAAATAAATAAATCTGTACTTTCTAGCTGTGTTGTTGCATAGATGAGCAGAAGTTATTTTTTTGGTGACTCTTGGTGTGGCTTTACTTTTCATAGTGAGCAGTGCTGGATAAAATCGTACCAGACAAGTATCACTAAAATATGCAAGTAAAAGCTATTTCTGATCTCATGCAGGGTATTAATTCTCATCTCTTAGTATTGCAGCTTGCTAAATTTTATTTATTTTTTCGTTCTTTTTTCCCTTGTAAGGTATCTCTAGAGGATAAGAACGCAGTCATCATTTATGACTCCAAACTGCAGACTCCAGCAACGCTGCAGGAAGCAATATATGACATGGGATTTGATGCTACACTGACAGATGCAAACCCACAACCTGTTTTACCTGACTCTGTTTTTCTTACAATCCCCGCTCAGCCAGCTCTAACGTCTAAACAGATTTGTAGCGCGCTACTAAAGAACAAAGGTATTGTGGATGTCAAACTGTCCTCTGATCAAAAAACCGCGGTGGTGACTTTTATTTCGTCCGTTACAAACGGCAAGCAGATTATCCAGATGGTCCCAGGGGTGGATTTAAATATCTCTGCACCGGAGGCAACTCCTGGAACTTGTGAGGATTCAGGCTGGTCTCAAGCGAGTAGCGTCGTGCTACGCCTGAAAGTAGCGGGGATGACGTGTCATTCCTGCACCAGCACCATTGAGGGGAAGGTTGGCAAACTGCAAGGAATTCAGCGGATTAAAGGTAAAACTTTTTTGTGTATTTTTACGTAAATTGAAGATGATCCTACTGTTTTCTGGCATTTAGATTAGTGTGACGGTTGCTCTTTGTGGTACCTGGTACTTAATTATGTGTTCACTCTGGACCAGCAGAGAGGAAAGAGGCCCAGATTGTGGTGAAGCTGTTGCTGCTCCATGTGTGACTGTATTTGCTTTATGTTTTGGCACAAAGCCTGGAGTAATCGTGTTCCTTAGCTTTATTGCCAGGTATAGAAGTCTCTGATACCAGGTGTCTTGTTATGTATTGTAATTAATATTAGTTGATGTTTTCCATTCAATAAAAACATGAATATTGGCATATAGGTGATTTTATCTAAAAGGCAATACAAAATTACCTGTATATAAAGCTTTCGCATAAATACATTGCCACAGACCCCTGATAGAAGGATAAATATAGTAAGAAGTAGTAAGACCGTTTGGGAAAGAGCAATAAATTTAAGTAGGAGTTGGGTATTGCTGAAAATACCAGATGAAACCTAAACTGTTTGATATTTACCGAACTAATGAAATCTCTTTTCTGTCACAGTTATGTTTCTGAGCATTTAAAGCATTCTCGGAAAGCTTTGACAAGATCTCTTGCTCTTAGGGCAATGTGCTGCTTATGCTTAGGACAGTAACACACACTTATTTTTTATTGATTGATTTGCAGTGTCCCTGGACAATCAGGAAGCTGTCATTGTCTACCAGCCTCACCTAATTACAGCAGAAGAAATTATACATCAAATTGAAGCTGCGGGTTTCACAGCATCTTTGAAAAAGCAGCCTAGACCCCTCAAGCTCAGCGCTATTGACCTGGAAAGGCTGAGGAATACTCAGGCAAGAGGCTCTGAGGCAGCGCTAAAAGAAAACTCGAATGTGAACGATGCAAAGACAGTCGTCTTCCGAATTGAAGGCATGCACTGCAATTCCTGCGTCCTCAACATTCAGAGCGCCGTGTCGGCACTCCCGTCAGTAACGAGTGTCGTCGTTTCGTTAGAGAAGAAATCTGCTGTTATAGACTATAACCCCGACTTAATTAACGTAGATGTACTGAGAAGAGCCGTCGAGGCGGTGTCTCCAGAGACATTTAAAGTCAGCCTTGCCGACGAATATGAAAATGCAGGGCTTTTCCCCACGCTGGCGTCTCCGCTGAAGTCTCCTCATCCGGTCTGGAAGGATGCCGGCCAGCCGCTTACTCAAGTTGTCGTGATAAATATCGAGGGAATGACTTGCAACTCCTGCGTGCAGTCCATTGAGGGGGCCGTAGCCCAGAAGGCAGGTGTGAAATCCATTCACGTCTCCCTCGCAAATCGTAGCGGGACTATAGAATACGACCCTCTGCAAACATGCCCGGAAGAGTTGCGATCCTCAATAGAGGATATGGGATTTGATGCATCTTTATCAGGTAATGACATGTTAAACGTTTCAACTTAAAAGCATTGGGCAATTCTGGTTAGGATTTGGTACCAGCCAAGATAGAAAAACCACTGACTTTGCATATGAAATGTGAAGTTGCTTACAAGTTTAGCTTTGTGCCTCAGGTCAAGTTAATAAAATTGTGTGTAAAACGAAGGTTGCAAGGCAGAGGTTTAGCTTACCATGTAAGAGAGGGCAAAGGATGTGCAACAGAGCGGGCAAACAGGGAGAAAGGCAAAAGGAAAAATAGTAACGAAACAGCAAGTCAACTCTTTGTCTTGTTTTCTATCGCTTACTCTTAAATGACGAATGAATTTGATTGACAAGACGTGCAATTACCCTTTTTTGGACTAAATTTACAGCAGCGTTATTTAAGGCTGGTGAAGTACCAGCTCGTACCTCACTGCAACGACTGTTCATAACGTCAGGAGTTGTGATCACTTTTTCAGCGAAGACAGAACTGCCTGTGGCGACAGCTCAGCCCTCACCCGAAGCGCCGCTGGAATCTCACAGAGCCAAGCCTCCCGCCAAAACGTCGCCAGCTGGGCAAGAGGCAAAGACTGTGTCCAAGTGCTACGTCCAAGTGACGGGAATGACGTGTGCTTCGTGCGTGGCCAACATTGAGAGAAATTTGAGGAGAGAAGATGGTAAGTTGTACCCGGGTGTAATCTGTGAAATTTCTGAGCGTTTTTGGGGACTGATGTGTTGGAGAGCAGCGCAGGGGAAAGGGACATGGGGGTGCTGGTGGGCAGCAGGGTGGCCATGAGCCAGCAACATGCCTTCCTGGCCAAGAAGGTCAATGGCATCCTGGGGCGGATTAGAAGGTTGAGAGAGGTCCTCCTGCCCCTCTACTCTGCCCTGGCAAGGCCACATCTGGAATATTGTGTCCAGTTCTGGGTCCCTCAGCTCCAGAGGGACAGGGATCTGCTGGGAAGAGTCCAGCGCAGCCACAGGAATGATGGAGGGATGGAACATCTCCCTGGGGAGGAAAGGCTGAAGGAGCTGGGGCTCTGCAGCTTGGAGAAGAGGAGGCTGAGAGGTGACCTCATTCATATTTATAAATATGTAAAAGGTGAGTGTCAGGAGGAGGGAGCCAGACTCTTCTCAGGGATGTCCAATGACAGGACAAGGGGCAACGGGTGCAAGCTGGAGCACAGGGGGTTCCACAAAAACATTAGAAAATACTTTTTCCTTGTGAGGGTGACAGAGCCCTGGCACAGGCTGTGCCTGAGCTCTTGCACGTGCTCCCCATGGAGGGTTTGGAGTCTCCTTCTCTGGAGACTTTAAAAACCCTCCTGGACGCGTTCCTGTGTGACCTGCTCTGGGTGTTCCTGCTCTGGCAGCAGGGCTGGACTAGATGATCTTTCGAGGTCCCTTCCAACCCCGAGCGTTCTGTGATTTTTGTGATTCTTCTAGAGGATGCAGCTAGCTTTTGTACAGCCCTTGCAATGGATGGGCTGTCAGGTGCCGTTGCTGGTGTGTTCGACGGGTAGGAACACGATCTGCTCGCTCTTGGTTCGTGGGATGAAAACAACACCGTTCTTTCTGCGTTGTGCTCGGTGCTGGCTAGCGGCTGCCTCCCTGGCAGCAGGAGTTGCAGTGCTCTGAAGAGAATATAGGGATCAAATTTATCCTTTTGAAACTAAATGGTGTCTTTTCTACTGGAGGGATGTACCCAGGTCTGCCCCTTAGAGGCAGAAGCCTATGTGCTATTAGGAGCTATTAGGCAGGGACAGTGTTAATGTGGATTAAAGAGACATAAGTTAATTTTAGCTCTGTGAGTCAGGACAGGTTCTGTCCATGTGGTGATTATATTTGCAAGAACGAATAGTTGCTTGACTGTAATGTAATAAAGAGTCATTAACGTGGACTGTTGCATTACTGCAATGAGGATGGGTGTGTTTCACGTTAACCTTGAATTTAATTTCTTCGTCCTAGAAAATGGATGAATATCAATTCTTTTCACTTAGCGTACACTAGGTTTGCATATTGTTAGATCTGCTCGTTCTCATACGTGATCTGTCTTGAAGAAACGGCTTAGAAATGGTAAATGCAGATTAGAAAAATACGTAGGACTGTGTTTTAGAGGAACTTCTTTTAGTAAAAGCAGATCATCTTTTCACATAGCATAGCTGGCATGTTCGTAATTAGACTGTTACAAACATGCAACTCGTGGAGTAATGCTTTCATCTGTCACACCTACACTTGGGTGTTTTTACTGCGTTCTCGATGTATCTTCCAAAAATGACGACGTTTTTCTTTACGTGGACCTGCAGTGTGGTAGATAGCTCAACTTCATAAATTGTGCCAGCCCGTTCCTGCAAGCGCAGTGCTTTCCTTGAACATCATCTGCCGTTCACGTTGTGTTTTCTAGGAATACATTCGATACTTGTTGCCCTGATGGCAGGAAAGGCAGAAGTACGGTATAATCCTGCCGTCATCCACCCTTCGGCTATTGCAGAGCTCATACAGGAGCTGGGATTTGGAGCTACCGTGATGGAAAACTGTGGTGAAGGAGATGGAATCCTGGAACTTGTTGTAAGCTAGTAATGAAAACCTCACCTTTGTTACTCTTATCTGTTGGATGTGCTCGCGTAAGCATCCGCTTCCTGAAGTGGTACTCGTATAATAGAGCTTAATTTGCAAAAAAGCAAAGTATAAGAGCACATCAGGTACGTATCACAAACGATATCTTGTCATGCGACCTGTGCTGGCTCACCACTACTACACTGAAGTCAGAGAAATATCCCTGTGAGTTTTTTGATCACTGTGCCTATTGCAGAAATATTTTTATTTGTTTTTTGTACCTGAGTCTAGCTCAGTGTGTCCCAGCTCTGATCTTGAAGAGCCAGCATTGCTTAATAACCTCATCTCTAGGCTACGCTTCCTCTGTAGCGCTCTCGCCCTTAACCAGAGAGCTCCATCTCACTGCTTCAGACTTAGAAATATGCAATAAGTAATTCAGGATTGTCATAAGCACTCTTCCTACTTTTTAAGATGCCTTTATCGAGTGGTTTTGATAATAGGAGAGATCCTTTATTTTGCAGGTGAGAGGAATGACATGTGCTTCTTGTGTGCACAAAATAGAATCCACCCTGATGAAGACCAATGGTGTCCTGTACTGCTCAGTAGCTCTTGCAACCAACAAAGCGCACATTAAATATGATCCTGAGATTATAGGTCCTCGAGATGTTATACAAGTGATAAAGGTAAGTTTCATACAATATCCATTGTCCTTTAAAGACTTATGTACTTCGGAAACAGAAGGGAAGACTGTTAAGGGAAAAAACAAATCTGTCTATTTTCTGCCACCTGCTATTTTTTTAGTGCAGGTTTCTGCGATAATATGTGCGTTTTGAGTCAAAAGCAATGCTCTGCTATGACTTGGGTGAAGTTTTTAAATGTTAGAGTTGAAGTGTGCAGAAAAATAAAGCACATCCATGAGTACTGTAGCAAGAGAGAGGGGAAAGTAGGTTCCTTGGCTTTATCCCTCAATTTCTCTACTACTGTGCTTCAGGAGTAACCGTTTTGGAAAGCCACATCGTAGAATAGCATTTCGATGTTCTAGAAAGGTTGATTTCTACATCCGATTGCTTTTCTCTCTTTGCAAAGTAACTAAATAATTGTAACTATCATATCAGAAACGTCAATTAAGTAAATCATGTGTAAGGCCGGCACCATCGATAACCTGGCAGTAACTTTACATGAACACCAAGTGTCATTAAAAATCTACTGTTCTCTTATTCTTTTTTTCCTTAGGATTTAGGCTTCACTACTTCGTTGGTCAAAAAAGATAGATCTGCTAGTCATCTAGATCACAAACAGGAGATAAGGCAGTAAGTACTCACGAACATACCTAGATTTGTTAAATATCTTTGATTCTGCTTTTTTACGAACACAAAAGTTTCGAATTCTTTCTGTGACTGTGCAGACACCCTAGAAAAAATGCTCCCCAGCACTCGACTGCAAAACAAGTTGTTTTTTTTTCTTTTCTTTTTCAACCTGAGGTGGAAAAGGTCTTTTGTTGTGAGTCTCGTTTTCTGCATTCCTGTCATGGGGCTGATGATTTACATGATGGTTATGGACAGTCAGCTTTCAGATGCTCACGCGCATCGCAACATGAGCAGCGAGGAGATGGAAACCCTTCACTCCTCTATGGTCCTGGAATACCAGCTCCTGCCAGGACTGTCTGTTATGAATTTTCTGTCGTTTTTACTCTGCGTACCTGTACAGGTAAGTGAGAACAGGACAACTCCTATTGTGGGAGCCTTAAACACTCGGAACAGAAGGCAATGAAATTAAATTTGGAAAGTGACTGTAATTAAGTTGTTTCAAAATGCTTTTGAGGTCGTTACTTGCTCCTGCTGTTGCCAAAAGGAGGGGTGCTGGGCCCTGTTGGGGGTGGGCAGCACCCGAGGCAGCCTGCCTTGCTGCACTGATGGGTGCTGGAGGAGCTGGAGGGAACTGGTGGGAGGTGAGAAGACCTGAGAATGTTGTGGTCCAGATCGTAGCCCTCGGCTGGAGCTGGGCTTTTTTGTTCAGGAAGAGAAGACAAAAAACACAAATCAAACAGGTGTCTCTTACAAAAATGCTGCTACTGTGTGTTCCAAACGCGTGTGTAAAGTGCGACTGATGCTCTTCTTCCAGATGTTTGGAGGCTGGCACTTCTACATCCAGGCGTACAGAGCGCTGAAGCACAGAACTGCAAACATGGACGTGCTCATCGTTTTGGCGACTTCCATTGCCTTCATCTACTCGTTTGTTATTCTCCTGGTCGCGATGGCTGAGAAGGCAAAAGTAAACCCTGTAACTTTCTTTGACACCCCTCCCATGCTCTTCGTGTTCATCTCGTTGGGCCGGTGGCTAGAGCACGTTGCAAAGGTAAGGAAAAGAAAAGCTGCAAGACACTAAGAATCATTTTGGAATGTTGTGTAACTTCTTTCGTGGGACTTTTCTTTTAAAAAAAGCTTCTTTTAACTTCCTTTGTTGTAAAATCACCTTCACTAACTGAACGAGTAACAACCTGAAATGACTTTAATATAAGTCTGCTTGCAGAAAGTTTTCTTAATGGGGTAAATTGCAACATACACAGTTGTCATTTACCCAGCAATTTATTTTTTTTCAATAGCATAGTCAGAAAAATATGAAAATTATTATTCTAGGGTAAAACATCAGAAGCACTGGCAAGACTAATTTCATTACAAGCTACTGAAGCTACTATTGTTACCTTGGGCCCTGATAACGTTCTTTTAAGGTATCTTGCTTTGTCATTTGTTTTTTGTTGTTGTTGTTGTTCCTTTTTTGTTGTTAATATGCTTAATTCACAGACAAATGTTACCATTCTATAGAACTGTGAAGCAAATAACATCAGATCTGCTGGCAAGTTTGCCAGATATAAATGTTAAAATGCAGAAATAGTAACGCTGTTGTGATTTGTTGTGTTGGCATCTTGCTATTTTTGCTCTCATAAGAAAATTTGGGGATTTCTTTTCAACTGGACAGTAAAATTTATGATAAATGAATTGTCATGCTCTTTAAAATGGCCTTTCTTAGGACAATTTTTGTGTAAGTTAACAATGTCAACTGATGAGAGGAGGCTTTGTGTATAGTGACAAGTCCTTTTGCCCAGGTAATTTCAGTTAACAATCTCTTTCAAAACTAAATCGTTCTAGTGAAGAGCAAGTTGATGTTGAGCTGGTTCAACGAGGCGACATTGTCAAAGTGATTCCGGGAGGCAAATTCCCTGTGGATGGTCGTGTTATCGAAGGACACTCTATGGTGGACGAATCTCTTATCACTGGTGAGCGTTTGATTTTTGCAAGTCTAAAAATGTGTTCCTTTCCCTTTAAACACGCACAAAGAAGTTCGAGCTGATGTTCTCGCTCTTCTAACGGCGTGTTAGGAGGTGGCAGATGTTGCTGAAAAGTGTATCTTAGTGCCTGTCCTTGACCTGTCCTTAGGCGAAGCGATGCCCGTGACTAAAAAACCTGGCAATACAGTTATTGCAGGTTCTATTAATCAGAACGGATCGCTGCTGATTTCGGCAACCCACGTCGGAGCTGATACAACCCTTTCCCAGATCGTTAAACTTGTGGAGGAGGCCCAGACCTCAAAGGTAGAGCATTATCCAACTGAGCCCTTGGGGTTTGTCTCACCGGTTAGGCATCGGGTGATTTGACGAGTGGTTCGGGTTGTTCAGATGTGAGTTGGGGATGCCTAATGAAGTACTTTGCTGAATAAGGACTTTGATACGTTCGGCTGTTTCAAGTCTCATCATCTTATTAAGTAAATGTGGAACGATGAGGCGTGGTGCAAGCAGAAACTGTGATTCTCTCTGTGGCCGAAGGCACAGGAGAGAGTTCAGCACGATGTTGCTGCAGCTGATGTGTTTTCCTTCCTAGGCTCCAATCCAGCAGTTTGCAGACAAACTTAGTGGCTACTTTGTTCCTGCTATTGTGGCTGTCTCGGTGGTTACCCTTTTCGCCTGGATTATAATTGGATTTGTGGATTTTGAAATAGTAGAAAAATACTTTCTGGTAAGTCTCCTTAAGCACCTTCTGAAATATTTAAAAAGTAGTTGGCCTACAAGTCTATTAGACTGTGGTTGTTCCTTATATGAGTTATCCTTGCAGGCGGTTGCTCACTTTATATATTATAATAGTAGTATTGCTTTGGGTTTTTTCATATTATACATTTTTTACACTGTATCACTCCTACATTTATGCTTAAAGAGAATCTGCAGTAATTAATCAACTCCTGAAAGTCTGTATTTAAAAAATAAATAAAAAAAAAATTAAATACTCAACATCGAAATTTCCCAATTTCCTTTCCTTCTCTGTGGGGAAAAGAAGTCTCTTGTGTCACAAACTTCTGCATCTAGTGTTGTTAGCGTAGCTCTGTGCAAATTCACCTTGGAGATCAGTGGAGTTCAGCTTCATTACAGCTGCCAGAGGAGGAGGATCAGGATCCCACTTTGTATCTTAGGATTGCTTAGATCCCAAGTTTCTTGGTTCGTGGCTATTTCTGAATGGAATTTGTTTCCATGAAAGCAGTCTTCATATCCAGATTCTTTAGTTTTGTATCCATTGTTGATAGAGTATCTTTTATCACGTTACAGCAGTATCTTCTATTATGTTACAGCGTAAAAGAGTTACAGCAAGTGGTACCTTATTTAGGGAAAAAGCCCTATAAATAAAAGACATTGGAAGCATATGCAATATACAACAGAACTTAGTCACTAGTTAATTAGTCATTAATTTTAGCTTTTGCATAATTTGCCTGTGCTTCACTTGTAATATTAATCCTTCAGCTCATGTATTTGCAGATTCTGTTAGGGTCCAAGGCACTGTGTTGTTGAATATGTTGCTTCTGTTTTTTGATGTCTTCTATTACTAAAATAAACCTCTGTCACTAGGGTTACAATAAGAGCATTTCTGCAGCCGAAGTGATAATCCGCTTTGCTTTCCAAGCCTCTATCACAGTCCTGTGTATTGCATGCCCTTGTTCTCTGGGATTAGCCACCCCGACAGCCGTGATGGTTGGCACTGGAGTCGGAGCTCAGAACGGCATCCTCATCAAAGGCGGAGAGCCCCTGGAGATGGCCCATAAGGTGAGGAACGAGGTTTTTCGGTACAAGAACTTGACAAGCTGCTCTTGGTGGCATTTGGCCCGTTGCTGCCCGAGCGGCTCATCGTTGCGTGTCGCTAACCGACGGGTGAGCTCGCTGGAATCGGGTGGCTTTCCTGGGCAGCTGGACGTTAAAGCTTTGTTCCTTGACTGAAGTGTTCCCGTTTTGCCGCAGGTGAAGGTGGTGGTGTTTGACAAAACGGGTACTATCACTCACGGCACCCCGGAAGTGATGCAGGTGAAGTTTCTAGTGGAGAGTAACCAACTGCCACGTAATAAGATGTTGGCCATAGTGGGGACTGCGGAGAGCAATAGTGAGCACCCTCTGGGAGTAGCGATAACAAAATACTGCAAAAAGGTAAGTTACTTCCACGGGACAAAAGCAGTTTGTGACACAGAAGTACTTAATACGTATGAGTAGGCTTGTAGTATTCAGGAAGTGCTAGATGTATTCAGTTTTGAAAGCTGAAAATTGTGGAGCTAAATAAATCACTTAAAACCATTATTAGATGCAGTGGATACTCAGACTTTTGCTTTGACTGATTGAATATTTTTCTGTTCCTGTCAGAGTCAGGCTGCGCTTTATTCTGTGAGGTTTGTAAATGTGGCGTGCTTCTAGATACTTTAAAAATTTTCTCAGTTTGCCTCCTTTCTTTTTAGGAACTGGATTCGGAAACCCTTGGGACATGTACGGATTTTCAGGTAGTTCCAGGCTGCGGCATTAGTTGTAAAGTCACCAATGTTGAAGCGTTGCTCTACAGGAAAAATAAAATGGTTGAAGAAAACAATATCAAAAATATGACACTTGTGAAAATCGAGGAAAATATGGATGAATCGGCACAGCCTGCTTTGATTATTGATGCAGAACTACCAAGTAAGTAAACTCAGATTTATAGAATAAATGGATAATTTAACATGGAAAACTGAGACACACATGAACGAGTTGCTTATTAGTTTGTTTCATGTTCACTTGGGGCATTTTGATTAAATGGAATTTGAACCTTTATGTTGAATATGGGGCTGGAAATCCGCAAAGAAATTGTCTTTCAGTGCTCTATTTTCAGTTGGCTTCAGCCCAAGTTACCATTTGGTAGCCAAAACCATGTGCATCTGCATGTGTGACTGGTTTTCCATCCAGAACAGGTCATTGTTAGATCTTCCAACTATCTTGGGTCCTTTACTGTCCTTTGACCTGTGATTCTTGATCCACTGATGTGGTAACTACCCATTCTTGAAAAATATTGGTGTCTTGCTTGTCTTGGCAGGGCAGTATCGAGACTTCCTTTCTCTTTGGGTTCTCTGTAACGATTTTTCAGTGCGTACTGGGAGAACCTGGGTTAGCATTACCTGGAGGGAAGCTTCCTGGTTAACCACGTGTGATGGCAGGGTTGTATTTTCTTCCTTCAGCTACCGTGACTTCTCAGAAATACTCTGTTCTCATTGGGAACCGGGAATGGATGACTAGAAATGGCCTCCTTGTTAAAAACGAGGTTGATAAAGCCATGACGGAACACGAGCGGAGAGGTCGCACAGCAGTTCTGGCAGCTGTCGATGGTAAGTTCAATGCTGTCTTTTTTCTTTTTTCTTTTTTTTTTTTTAAATTGAGAGGTTGATTTGTCACTACTTAAATAGGAAGTAATAAATAGCCATGTCATAGCAGTTATACCTGAAGCAGAATAACCAACTGAAAAGGAATCATTAGCTAGTTCTGTAACACTTTCGTGTGAGAAACCTCTTCCTGCCTGCCTTAGTTGACAGGAGAGTTGGACGTAACACGAAGACTTCAAAGAGCGAAGGGGAACGGAGGAGGAAAAGTGAATTTTTTCTTGTTTTTGTTGGACAGTCTGTGTTCTGTATTGCCTTAAGCATTGCTATGCTGATATCTCTTCTCATTCTGCTTTTTACAGTTGATACTTTTTCTGGAGTTGGTCTTACTGAGGGGAAAAGAAGTTACATTTTTTTCCTAAGGCAATAAAGTTCGTTGTTACCAACACATTCTTTCTGTCTGTTCTGTTAGGAGTGCTTTGTGCCCTGATAGCTATTGCTGATACTGTGAAACCCGAAGCTGAGCTGGCCGTCTACACCTTGAAGAGTATGGGATTAGAAGTCGTCCTGATGACCGGTGACAACAGCAAAACAGCAAGGTCGATTGCCTCTCAGGTAAACTGTCGTCACGTTGTTCCTGCTGTGGGTGGTGTAGAACTGGTGTATTTTGAAAAATAGCAAAGTAAACAAATTCAGAATAAGAGGGGAATAGAATAAGAGGAGAATAACAGAAGCCTTTTTGAATGGAAGCAGCATCAGCTTTGAATGCAGAGCAGGTTTTGTATCAGTTGGGTTTGGTCTTCAGCTCAAGTGATAACACCGATTATTAACGGCAGAAGCTCTGGTAGCTGGTAGAAAAGCTGCAGGACTGTTTTTGTCCTTTCTCTCTCTTCAGGTTGGCATCACCAAAGTGTTCGCAGAGGTTCTTCCCTCCCACAAAGTGGCCAAAGTGAAACAGTTGCAAGACGAAGGGAAGCGGGTGGCCATGGTTGGAGATGGCATCAATGACTCCCCGGCTCTTGCTATGGCCAACGTGGGAATTGCTATTGGCACGGGTACTGACGTAGCCATCGAGGCAGCAGATGTGGTTCTAATTAGGGTAAGAAATAAGAGCTCTTCGTTAAAATGAGGTGATAACGGGGGGTTAGGCAGCCCAGGGTGCCGTGAATGATTCAGACCACCGCTAAGGTGTAACAGCCTTTAAGTCAGGAGAACTGGAGCAAAGAAGAGATCGTCTTCATCGGGTTTGCCTGGCGTAGTGCTAATTATCCTGTGAAGGAAACTGCCCCATTTTTTGGGATACTAGAGATTTGCGGATCATTCAAGTGTGAGAGTGGGCAAAGGAGGAAAAAGTGTCCTGCCCTTTGGCAAACGTGAATTGTTTTTCAGTGACAAACTGCAGCGCCCCCGAGGTTATAGTCGTTTCTTCCTGCGTCAGCAACACCTTGACAGAAATTGTGGTCAGTGTGTAGAGCTGTGCTGTGCGGTGCCTTACGTGTTATTTGGGTTACGATGACATCTGGCATAAGGCTGGCACTGATCACATGGGCTCTGCGCAGCCAAACTAGAGCAGCCTGAAGAACGCTTACGGCATACAGCGTGTTACATCCAGGGTGTGCCAGTTCACTTGAAAATAGGAGTATGAGGATGCTACATATGTGCCTTTTCTTTTTGCCCCCGCCCCCTCTTTGACTTCTCCACATATTGACTTGCAGGATGACTTGATGGATGTGGTAGCGAGTATAGATTTATCAAGGAAAACTGTGAAAAGGATCCGGATCAACTTTGTCTTTGCTCTGATTTATAATCTCATCGGAGTTCCCATAGCTGCTGGTATGTGACTCTT
>NW_009724306.1:0-9146 GCF_000703405.1 Apaloderma vittatum | reverse complement strand
TGCTGGAATGAGATTGTGCTTAGGGAGCAGAAGGTCGCAGTGACTTACTGTCGTGCGGAAAATTCCCCCTTTTCTTTGCGCTTACTGACAGCCAGAAACAGAGTTCTCTGTCTTCAGCCAGCTGGAATCACCTGAAGGTTCTAGCTGAGATACAACATGAATATGTTTATTAATTTATGCGTTAAATATTTGGCATTCAACGCTGAACTAAAATCCTCTTTATTAACATGCTGGAATCAGACGGTCTGTGTGAATTTGCATGTGTTAAGGTACGAGCGATGCTGTGTTCTTGCTCTGAACTTCTTGCCGTTTTCTTTTGCCAGGTGTCTTCCTGCCCGTTGGTTTGGTTTTGCAGCCCTGGATGGGATCTGCAGCAATGGCTGCCTCCTCTGTTTCCGTTGTGCTTTCTTCTTTGCTGTTAAAGATGTGAGTAGGAATCATTTTGTCGTTCATAATTTAGATTTGAAGCTCGGGTCTCTCGCTTTGAGTGACAAAAAAATCAATGTGAGACTAGGACAGGTTTCAAATCTTTTTGAAGTTCAGGCGAGTCTGTGTTTAGCAGTGGGTTTTCTTGCTTGATGAGTCAGTTGGTCCAAAGTGCTTTCAGTGTTTAAAAAACGTTCTTTCGAATGTGAAGAGAAACATTGAAGCAGAAGCGTGTTCAGAATGGAAAATTCCTGAGGAGCCTTTGTGTATTTGTGAGAAATCTCATCATGACCTGCTGGCTTCTGAGCTGGTGCGGCAGCCAGCCCCGCGCTGACACCGAGGATTGCTGCAGTAAGGAAAACGAGCTGCTGCACTCGTCGTCGTGTCTCCGTTCCTTACGCCGCAGCTGGGAGTAGCGTAGCGCTGTGGAGGGAGTGGTATCTTTTGCTGTGTAGGTAACACCCGAGGTTTCGGAAGGAGAGAAGAAGAGTCAGTAAATGATCGAGTGGCCCGCTCTCAGGGGATGCATTTTGCAGATGCTCAGCGCCACCGAAGCAGTTAAATAGTGAGTGATGTGCGTCAGCTTTACCTGTTCTTACGCATCCCGGCCAAAAAGCACTGAATTACCGTCTGGTTTTATAATAGCCTTGCACAATCTGGAACTTTCATCACTGTATAATTGATCAAATTCTGAATGTCTTTGGCTTGTGTATGATCACAGCACACAGGCCAGTATCTTTCCATGTTTTTGTGTACTTTACTTCAACCTGAGATGTGTTGTCACCTTTTCTGCCGTAGGTATCGGAAACCAAGCTCTGAGAAACTCGAGTTCCGAGCCCGTGGCCAAATGAGGCACAAGAGCCCCTCGGAAATTAGCGTCCACATTGGAATTGATGAGACTGGGACAGGCTCTCCCAAACTGAGCTTAATGGATCGAATCATCAATTACAGCAGAGCCTCTATAAATTCTCTCTTTTCAGACAAGCGCTCAGTGAACAGCGTAGTGCTGAACGAACCGGATAAGCATTCGCTTTTGGTGGGAGATTTTGGAGAAGATGACGACACGGCATTATGAAAGGCTCGCCCCTCTCCGCCCACCACTGCTAAGCGAAAAAAAACCAAAAAACCAACCGCAAAACAACCTGAAGCAAAATGAGAAGCCAACCAAAACAGCTGTCTAGAAGTCTGGGCATGTACTGATCGTTCCTGGAGGTCTTGCACAGACTTTCCAGAGTTATTTTTCCTTCTTTTTTTCATTCTTTTTTCTTTTTTTTTTTTTTTTTTTTTTTTTTTTTTTTTTTTTTTTTTTTTAAACTAGACTTACCAAAAGAAGTGGTGCCAGGGCTGTTAATGCTTGCAGACAGGGCCAGGTTGCCGTTCCCTGAACGGTGGTGTAACACTTCCTTGGCAAAACATCAAAATACGTTAAGGAACCAGAAACTTACTCTGTGGCCTTATAACAGGCTACTTGATGCATTATCAATTTAAAAAAAAAAAAAAAAATTACGAATTACTGCATCTGCAAAATTCTGTGTTTGCAGATAGATGTGCCTTACTTGAAAACTGGACCCCTCTTGTTTCCGTAGCCTGCCTTCTACCGGTTCCTCTCAAATGCCGTTTGTTGTCTTTCTTGTGTTTGTTTGTTTGTTTGTTTTTTTTCCCTAACAAACACCTGATTGCAGCTTTTCACACTCCCAGTTTGCAATCGTCTCGTCGCTTGGGATCCGGATTCCTGCGAGGCGGAGATAACCGAGGGGTTTGAGGTTTGCTTTCTAACGTCGTGCCCACAATTAACTCTTCCCATCTGTGCTCCAGCACACTCCTCCGGCTGCGACTGTTTGCTTGAACGGCTCGTGAGGTTTCCTCGTTGCCAACCTCGCCCGAGCCAAAAAACTCCTGCAATGTCTGGATGCTACAAGCACTCCTTAAATGAACCAGAATGATTTGGACCCGGGTCACGCTGTCTGCTTGTAAAACGTTTACAGTTCAGCCTTTGCAGATACCTAAAAACCACCCAAAAAATTGATCATGTGTTCGATAGCATATTCGCATTAGCTGCTTGTAAAGCTGAGCGTCTGTGTGCCAGGAACCACCCAGAATCCGCTCCAGAGCCTGATCCAAGCCGCCTCTCCTTGGGATGTTCAGATCCAGGCTTTGTGAATTAAGACAGTCTTTGCTTGTTGCCCAACCAAAATATAAAAACTGCAGGTTTTGATGCTTAACTCATGAATATTAAAAATATTCTCAGTGAGAGATAAAGGCGTTCATCGCCTGGTAGCTCCCTACCTGTTTGTTACTTCATAAACCTTGTTCCTTGTGTCTTCTGTTGAGACATCTGGAGCATCGACTGTCTTCAATGATGTGGAATTAGATCACAAAATGCCGTCCGTGGTGTAAACATGTAACTCCAATTTGTGTTCATGGAGAGGAAATAACTCACTTTGGAGTATGATAAAGAGGTCTCTCTGCTGTTCTTATTTTTGCCTTGAAGTCAGTGTGTAGGTTGTGTGTGTAAAAAGTCATAAGTAAACAGCTTTTGGTTTTTATCTGAGAACTACAGCAGAGTACCCGTGTGTGGGAACAGGAGAGCTGCGCTGTGCAACGCGCTGGTAGTAAATCAGTCTCTTTGTTACGTAGCAGTGAGCAGAGCAACACCATCTGCTGCTGCCGCTAGTTTTAAGGAGCACAACATTTCTGTTGCAAGATTTAGGTTCTTAATATCGCTACGTGAATAGAGATTATTCTTTTAATTAGGTTATAGCTCTGTGTGTGTGTTGTAGTGTTAAGAAATGCTGAGATACCGTACTGCAAAGCCATTCCTTAGGATCTTCTCAGTTTTCAGTGGCAAAGCTGATTCTTACCGGGATGACAGCTACCTAAAAACTATTGCATCGTATTGTAATGGCTCTTTTTGGTGCTTCATGACCAGAGGAGCTGTTCCCAAAGATTTCATTTTTTTTGTTTATCCACCCTCGTTCTGGGTGGTGTTCTGGGCAAGACCCTGCAGATGGAAGGGAGGTCTTCCGCATCTTTTGGTCTGGATTGTGCGGTGAAGACCCGCAGGGGATCCCAGCGCGCTTTGGGCCAGGAGTTTCCCTGCTGCAGGTGCTGGTTAAGGTATATGTGACATGGAAATGACAGACATCATGCTCTTGTTACAGGAAATGGAGTAGTAATTTCAGCCTAAATTTCTGGTTGGTAGAGAAAGCGGCATGAAGAATTTGTTAAATTATGTCTGAGTATATTTTTAGAGCACTTTGGCTTCGACCTTCTGTTCGAGTTGTCCGTAGGTTGAACGTTTCTGGCGGAATGCTGCCTTTATCACCAAATTTTTCCCCAATACACATGTTTTTTCTAGGCTTTTTCATTTTCTGCAAAACCCAACATTTGATCAGGCTACTTTCCAAACCCAGGAGAGTTAACAAGGTGCAGAGATGATGATCAGGGAACGAGGAACAGTGAAATGCTGCCTGAGAGGAATAGCAACTTCTAAGTCCAGACAGAGGATCAAGCTCTAGAGAGAAGAAATAATGAAGCTGAAGCCCAGTGTTATCCCCAGCACAAAGGGGCATAAGGTGGTTCTGATAAATCGTGGCTGGAATTGAGTTGAAGCTTTTACCTCGAGCAGCTGTAGGTTCTGAGGCAGCTCTGGTAGAGCCAGCAGAGGTGGGAAAGCAAATTGCTCTCGTGTTTCTGAAAGAGGCTCACGTCGAGGAGATGCCAGCAAAAGCAGTGGCCAGGACTTACTGACCCAGGAAGTTCCTTTCAGTCCAGTTTTCCTCTTCAGGAAAATCCCACCTGGGCTCGTCTTTTGAAGTTGAATTTAGCACACGGTGTCTTCTTAAATTCTACCCGTTACTCAAAATTTGGAGTCCAGGCCTTTGAAAATAGGTTGTCTGTCCAGCGCTCCCTCCCCCCAAAAGGTGCGATGCCGATGTGCAGAATGTCCATTGTGTGATTAAAATATTGTATAAGGTGCTTTCATTAAAGAACCAAATTATTTCTGTGTTTGAATGTACAGCGCAAGTGAAATAATGTGAGAGCTGAATGTTTCCCCAACTGTAAATGTTTTAATGTGTAAATATATTACTCCTGTCGGAGACAGTTTGGATTCAGAAGTTTAAAGTATCACTTGGAAACACAGTTACAAATGAAATTGTATTACTAGTTTGTCTATTTTATTGTTTTCTGTAACTAGCTATTTATAAAACCTGTGCTCTATGTAAAAAAACCAAGTACAGATGCTTGGGGCTTTAAAAATTGATCATTGAATCTTACCAATAAACTTTTAAAGGAGTAGACACTTGAAATTTTATATCAAAAAGAATGTGAAACTGTCAAAACGCAATGGACACAAACAAGCATTTTTTTTTATTTATTAGAAACTTTTTTTTTGCTTAGAACCTCCAATAAAATGTAAACTTGAGAAAATTTTTTTTTACTGAATTTCAGTATGAAGAATGGATAAACGAACGCTGTTGTGGAATGTGAATTCAGTGCTGTTACGTTTCTTTGCGTCTAGAAACATGTAGCCTCACGCTTCCTCTCCTTTTAAGACTCCACTTATAAGCTATGTAATAAAAATGTGACAACTGAATACTTTTGAATCATGTTCTATCACCTCCTTTAACTATTTTTTTGCTGACTTCACTGATTCCCCTGCAGGCTGCGCAATGTGGCACCTCTGGGCAATTCTACACCCTCACAGCCCCAAAGAGCTCAAACTGTGCCCGGACAGGACGGAGGCTCTGGCTGAAATGCTCGCAGAGGGGACAGAGGTTCTGACAGTGGTTCTGCGTGTCGCGTGTGCTTTGTCTTCCCCGGGTTAGAGCTCTCGGGGTGAAACAGGAGAGGTGAAGCACCGTTGCTTTTTGCTTGTTCAGCAAGAGGCTGGGGATCGGGGTTTCTGTGTCCACCTCTGCTAAAATGCGAGATGTTCAGCCTGTAGGGCTGTCGGCAAGTGGTGTTGGTGAAGGTTGGGAAACTGGGGGATAAGTGGAAAGGGTCACCGCTGTGTCCCGGAATCGTGGAGTAGCTGAGGCTGGAAGAGACGGCTGGAAGTCCTGTGGTTGGAGCTACATGAGCAGGTGAGCTAGAGCTGGTGGCTCAGGACTGAGAGTTTTTTAATATCACCACAGCTTCTTTGGGCAGGCTGTTCCAGTGATCAGTCACCCTCACAGAGAAAAAGTGTTTTCTCACGTTGGGGAGAAACTTCCTGTCTCCGTTTGTGCCTGTTGCCTCTCGTTTCACTGGGTGCTACCAAAAGCCTGGCTGAAGCACAGGGATTCCTGCAGTCACTCGCGTCCCAGTGCAAAACGCCAAGAGTGAAGTGGTAGAGAAAATTCCACACGAGTGCTCCTGTGCTCCCTTTGTCAAGGTGGCTCGTAATCATTTGGGTGAAAACGTAAAACAAATCTGCCAGAGCCTTGATCATGTCCTGGCAGCAATTGAAGCGCAGTAACGGCTCCCGGCTGGTGTTGCCAGAAGAGGTCGTGGCAGCCCGGCTGGTGCCTGGGGTGTGGTCTCTGAGGGCCAGCACATCTCCAGGGCGTAAAAAAGACGCAAAGATTGAACAGGTTTTACATTTCTGAGTTTCCTAGGAGCACCTCTCAAGCATTTTAAGCAAAGAGTGACTGAATGCTCTAGTATTCCTTTGATTTGTTTCTCTTTTTATTTTTTTTTGTACCTGCACAGTGCAAAACACTTCTTATGCCCGTGTTTCCCAGGCTGCCTCTCCACAAAGCCTCGTGCCTGTTTGCAGGTAGATTGGCTGGGTTGGTTTCTGGAATTGCGTGGTACCATTTTTATCAGATGGCCAGGAGAGGATCTCCTTTTTGATTTTTCTGGATTGCTCAGGCCAGATCACTGGTCTCCAAACCCCAGCCCTTCAGTTTGGTTCATACAAATACACAGGTCAGTGCAGCAGACGTTTGCGATCCGTCTAAACCTGCCCTGATCCCATTCATTTTGGCCAATGAATGGGATGAGAGGGGCAGGATGGTGCAGGCGGTGGCTACGTCAGTCTAAAGTACGGCTTCTGTTTCGTGTTCCTAGAAATGACTTCCTAGAACGGTCATAGCTCTAATGCCAGATCCTTGGGGTTTTTCTCCACCAGCCCTTTGCCCTCCTGGCTTTGCTGTACTGGTTAATTTAAAATGCACAGGGTTTGAACTGTTTGCGTGGGCTTTTTTCTTTAAATATTTGCAGTATGTTCTAAATATTTCACAACAGGGGAAGGACAGAAAGGTGACTCAAGCGTGGAGCTGAGCTTTGAGTCTCGAACACGCGCCTGTAATACTTTCCTTCTCTTTGTATTTTCTTTATAATGCACAAACTCTGGTGCCCTGGTCTAATCACACCTGGAATTATTTTCTGCCACTGCAAATGTGGCTTCCTGTTCCCCTATTTCATGTTCTTCACCAAAAAATGAAGAATAAGCAAGTAGGCATAAAAGCAGAGGAGACCTCGCACTCGTAAGGCACGCAGAGCCACCCCAGCGTGTTCACAAAGTGTCTGTGTGGCTGCAGTTCTGCCCCAAATCACACTAATTTCAGGTGATTACAGACTGCTTACACAATCCTCTGCCAGCACGTTGGGTGTCTCTAGTTGCAGTGGAGTTGGTCCTACTGAGTATTGGCGGGGTTTGTTTATTTATTTTTTATTTATGGCTTGCTTAGGCCTTTACTCTTGAATGCTCACTCCTAACTGGGGAGAAGCGAAATGTCCCACTGTCCCCTCCCCTCGGTCCGCCCCGGCTTGAGCTATCCTCAATCTTACATCACTGTGCGTGCTCAGGTTACTTCGTTCGTGCCACTCGCTGTGACATTTCTCCTCGGTACTTTTTTACCCCTAGGAGGTGGCAGGCAAGCTTTCTTAAATTCAGCTTTGTCCTACCGAATGACTCCATTTAGCAGGGAAAGTAAGAGGTGTTGCAAGGCTGTGGTTGTGGCCTGCAGCTGCAGAGCCTTCGTGTCTGTGTCAGCACCAAGGAATTGAACTGCTGCCTTTGAAGCAAGCAGCACAGCACCAAGTAGAAGAGAGAGAAGGCAGTAGATGGATTTCAGAGCAGCGGAATAGTTAGCTCCTGTGGATTTGGAGTACGCTTTCCTTTTCTTACCAAGAGTCCCTTTAACCTGAGTGTTGGTTCACCTGCTGCCGGTTGTGCTCCAGGCTCTGCAGTTCAAAGCAGCTCTCGGCAGCTGTTCCTGTCTCACGGTGATCCCCACTCGCACGAGAGCTCCTTTGCTGAACAAATCTTGGAAGAGGATCTGGAAATGGAGCGCTCCCAGCAGCTGGGAAGGCTGGATCCAGGACAAGCTCAGGATTTGCCTCTTTCGCCTTGGTGAATGTTGTGTTAGCTCGATACTTCCAGATGTTCCTGCCCACCGGTGACGCTGCGAGCGCTCTCCAGCTCCTCTGGGTCTCAAAGACCCTGCTGGCTCCTGCACAGTCAGGGCTGGTTTACTAATTCGCAGGAGGACCCCGGGTACACCCCAGATTTGCTCTGCAGTCTATGCCGAGACCATTAGTGGACCCACTTTAATTAGAACCCTGATTGTATAATTTATAGCTATAGATGATAAACTACAGTGATTGCCTGGTCTTCTCCATCCTAACAGATGTTTGTTTAACAAGTCATTTCATGTCACCTGTTCATTTGTTCCCACTTGTGTTATTCCAGCTTTTATTGCTGTCAGGATTCCTCGTAACTCGAGTAAAATGACGTCTCGAATCTGTCTCGGAGGCCCATCCGGGCTTTTCTGAACCTTCTGACAAATCTTGCAGCAGGAGGCTCCAGCTCTTCTGCCCCAGAGCCCGCACGGGCTGGATGTTCTCATGGCAAGATGTTAGTTTGTCTCGTTGCATATCTTGTTTCTTGTAAGCGCGTGCTTGTTTTCGCCTGGTTTTGCCCACACTTCGCTTGCCTCGTGTTGGCTGTTCCTCGAAGCTTGTCCTTTCCATCAGTAAATAACCGGTTTTGCCAGGTGCTCAGCTTGCCATTGCCGCTTCCTCAGCGGTTCTCCTTCCAGCGGGCGCGCAAAAAAAATAACCCTGCCAGCAAATAAGGACGCCTAGCTATCCGATGGGAAAAAGCCAAAAGACCACGAGCTCCTTTTTTACGGCAGCGTACGGTCCGTTATGCCGCGTTATTTTGGCCCAGCGTCCAGCCCTCTGCGTTACAGGTCACAGCTACACGCGTACGTACGCCGGGGTAGGCAATTTTTGGACACAAACAGTACTTCTGGAAAGTCTATCCCTTTAAACAGTTGGGGGTTTTTCTTGAAAAGTGTTAATCTATCCAGGTCATTTAAAACCATCCTGGGTTTTGTCTCGTCCTTTCAGTCAGGATGCTGGGCCTGCAGCCGGTGCCCCCACGCAGTCAACGTTCACGGCTGATTTACCCTCCCATAAGATCCAGAACTATAACTTTGGATGTTTAGAGATCGGAAATGAAAGAAGACTAATTTCGGTGAAATCTGGTCAGGTGCTTAAGGAGCAAACAAAGCAATCAGCTGATTGCTTCCAAAAGCTGGAGAGTAACGGTGAGGCCAGGCAGGTTCGTTACCTGCAGCAACTGCTGTGATTTTTTATTTATTTTCGCCCACAGAAAAAGCATTCTGTGTGCTGTGCTGGGAGACTTGTTTTAATTCTATGGTCTTATATATTTTTAAAATTCATGGGCGCGGGTTATATATTTTTTAAATTCACGAGGCACAGGC
>NW_009724305.1:4163-7593 GCF_000703405.1 Apaloderma vittatum | reverse complement strand
GGCCTCAGGAGGAAGGGAAAACGAAAAGAGAAAGGCCCGAAGGGTGAGGCTGCTCTCCTGCCCTTTGCTCAGCCAGCACCGCTCCCCTCCGGCCCTGCAGCCCCAGGCAGTCACATCCACCTCATGAAATAACACAGACGATAAGCACTGCGCTTTTCCCTTCAACTTCTATTTTCCCTTGTTTCAACACGATTTCTCTGAGTGATTAAGAACAATCACTCAACACAGATTCCAGTGCATCAGAAAAAGAGGTTTTAAGAGGGAATGGCTGTCTCTAGCATGTTGTTGCCATCTGTCCTGAGCCCTCAGCCCAGCAGCCCAATTCTCTCGCGTTTGAATACACGACAGGAGAAATCCCCACACGTCCCGCGCCATCCCTTCAGACGGCAACACCTGCTTGTACTTGGCCTTGGCTTTACACAGGATATAAAAGATGTCATGCAGTCTTTGCTTTTTTTTTAATAAAATAACAGGTAGAAATACCAGTACTTCTTAAAAAACGAGTAGGTTAGAAAAAAATACTCTTTAACATAATTACATTAATTATATAATTTGATATTGTTACTTCAAACTAGCAATATTTTGCCAAGCCAGCTAAACTATGTTTTTCTACCATCTACATAAATATTTGAAGGGAGAATTAGACAACCCCCTCCCTATATGGCTGTACAAGAGTTTTGCTGTCATGTGCAAATATGATTTAAGGACCGTAACCTGAGTTTATGTCCAAACCCCAAACTGGAAATCAGAAGTTTTTCCCTATGATGATTACACAGAATTTATCAACTGCTGTAAATGCATACATTTACATTGTTTAAAGCAATACAAGAGCTACATGGAGTGGTTAAAATCACACATTTCCACGAGGAAAACCCTTAGGCTTTAATAAAACAAACCTTTACACTTCTGCACAAAACCCCCCCCAAATGCTGTAAAACTAACAAAACTATGAAAATTGCAAAGAAAAGGAATCGGGAAATACCAGTAACTTTCTTTGATGCTTACAAAATTTCCCATAAACCATACATATTCCCTGAAATTTATTTCCTATTGCTACTTACACCGTCAGAAATTTACTTGCCCTGTTTCAGGAACAGAGGGAGTGGGGGCAGATTTTAATGCAAACCCTGAGAGGCAAGTCTGGACCTACTTTGCCCACGTTTGCCCTGTACTAAACCCCCGCAACTAAATGAGCTGACTGTTTCCCCACAAGTTCAATGAAAATTAGTTTTAGAAGGTATGTTAAAATTAAGTATCTTCTCTGTTTCTATAGAGTGTTAGAGGTGTATCAGCCACAGCTACCGGTCAAAGATATAAGGCAAAAGATACAAATTTATAAACTAGTGTGATTCCTCTTCCTCTCTTTTACTGGGAAAACAAACTACATCCAACTCTCCCTTTGTATGCACACAAATGTAGAAGGTGCAGCTGCCCATACAAGAGCAAACGCATTCATTTTTTGATGATTTTTTTGGTGAAGTTATTAACAAATTACTACTGTTGTAATCAAATTAAAATTTTACTGCTTAAAAAGTGATAAAGAAATTCTAATGCACTATCCAAAGACCTTTTAACTGAATGGTGAAAAATCGTGAAGTTTCAGAGAAATCGAAGTACAACTGTAAAGAATTGTAACATTAATTATTGTTAAATATTACCAAACGTTCCTGCCACTGAACAGCTGCACATGTTAGCAGCACGTTCAGTCACTGGAACAAAAGATTTTTTTTTGCAGCATTATAAATTTTTATCTGGTTGATGCAAGTTCCCGTTGTGAATTCCTTCAACTGTCTTGACTTCAAATGATTAAAATTAACCACTTGTAGTCAGCAAGTAAAATAAAACCAGATTTCTTAAATCAGCCTTTTCACAGGGTACCAGGAAAGAAACAAAACACAGTAAACTCACCTGTCACTGCCTCGTAGCATCTTGGGGTCAAAATACCGGTAGTCATCTGTCTCCTATTAAAGAGTATTTTTTCTCTCAAAAGATTGGAATTTTGGCTTACGAATTTCTGCATGTTTCCATTACATTAAACATCATTCAAACCAATATCATGTCCCATTTAGCAGTCACATCATTCAAAATTAATTGTGGTGGCCACTACTATTTATAGCATCGGTTGGTACGTAACTGCACCAGCTCAGAGTAAAGAGCAGCGAGAGAATGAGGAAGGGGCTGCTGAGCTCCTGGTTCACCTACAACTGACCACCACACACTTCCCAAAAAATACACTGGTTGCATAATAAACCCCAACAGAAAGGCAGTATGCAGAAAGAAAAATTAAGGTGCTACCAGCTTTAGAGGAGCATCCGATGTTTAGTTACAAATGCTAAACCTTTCCAGGTTCCAGAGAGCTGCTATTGATTTAATATTGTAAAACAGAGCACTTCCATGGAAACGAATGCTAAATACAAGATAGATCAAAATCTGCTACTGTTATGTAACTTACCCTTTTCATTTCATGATTTATGACTACTATTAAAGCAAAATTAAGCTCTTGAAGAAAAAAATGAGTTCTGCAAGAATTTGAAAAGTCTGATTGTCTAAAGTGTAAAGAAAAAAGAATCTTTTCTTCACAGAAAACACTGAGGCACTTCCAGTGTTTTTACTGGCAACACGAAGGATTTTTGCCAATTATTACGGATGAAAAACAAAACTTCTTAGTAACTCCTTCTGACAACTACTTGGCTTTCTTCTGTTTCTATACTACATTTTCATCCAGGTACTGTGGGGTTTGTGGATAAACTGCACGTGGGGGACTAGAGCTGATTTCCGCTGGGCGCTTACACGCAAGATCTCCGATTTGATGATTCTGTAGAGCAGAACTAACTCTTCTTGAGCAGACTGATTATCTGGGGAATTTTTTAGAACTCATGAAGTACAGCTATCTCTGATACTACAAAATATTTAGTATACATGTGGTGCTTACGCACACAGAAAGATAAATATTTTACGTATTTACAGAAAATAAGTTTCTTATCTTCAAGTTTGGCTTTTTAAAAACTTTACTTTAGATCTAATTTTACACTGAACCTTTGTAAAATACTTTTATATGCTCCACTAGGAATTTCAGTTGCATGTGTATAGTCTGCCAGCAGTCGTGGCTCTGGCCAGCTCGTGCCCATGAAGGTGGTCCAGCGACAGGGAACGGACAGACATGGCTAGACTGAAACTGTGAGGTATCTGAGAAACTTCTAACTCAGATAAAGAGCTGCTGCTTCCCTCCTTGACGGAAGGAACAAAAGACTAATGCCAGAACTATAATCAGAGTTAGAAAAACAACATTACAAACATTTCCTCCTGAATCTATTACTGCTGTATTTTTTCACTGTGGGCTTGTGTAAGTAGACACACAAAAAGTGGTAAAGGAATAGAAATGTGATAACCTAGTTTATTATTTTTGTTCTTTTCCTACACCACTCCTGCT
>NW_009724305.1:0-4145 GCF_000703405.1 Apaloderma vittatum | reverse complement strand
GGGAAAGAGAACCTACTAGATTGTATTTGCTTTAAGAACTATTAGTCTGCCAAACCCCACAACTGTACAGTGATTTCCTTGCACATAACTGAATTTGTGACATCCCTAAGCAATTCAAGAATAAATTCATACTTTTGAAATTATAAACTTAATTTTCAAGTTAAAGGTTTCAAATTAAAATAGCAAAAGAGCCATGGAAATATCCTTGATTTTCAGTCTCTTTTTTCAGAAGCTAACAGGACTAGTTTGGATTAAGGAAATCCCCTGGTTTTAGAATTTTTCATTGTAACGCATGAAAGGCAATCACACAGAACACCCTGAGCTTGAAAGACACTGTATCCACTGAAAGGGAAGATATTAACCAAAACACAGTTCCATTCATACAGATCACAAATCAGCTTCACCCACCTCTTAAGTCAACACAACTGCACACACTGCAACTGAGAGAGGCTAAAGCTCTCTGGGACTTTTGTCATAAAAATATTAAAGGTTTACTTATCAAAGATTGTCCTTACTCCAGAATCAAACCATTTTGTGGGAGATACTTAGAAGAACTTACATAATTCTATAGTAAGTGGTGGTTTATATAATTACAGTTAATATATTAATATAGTTTAAAACTTTTATGGGTTAAAACTTGCGTATATTTGACAACATGATTTTTTTTGTTGTTTGGAAAATGTAAGGTTTTAATCAATATTTAGTGATACCAAGACAAAGCAATTGCATTATTAGATTTATGAACAGAAAATTCCTTTACAAAAACATAATCCCCAAAGCAATCACTTAAAAACCTGCATTGACCAATAAATGTTACTATTAAAAAAACCCAAGTAATGGATTACTTTAAGGTCATCAACGAATGTTTCTGAGTAAGCATTTCAAGTAAAAGCATAACTACAGTTGATCAATCTAGACAAATTTTAAAAATTACAGGCTGGGGTTCTTGCCCAGAAAAACTGTTCTGACCCTCTGAAAAAACTTGGGAAGTGCAGGTGTGGAGGCAGTTGTGCCCCAGCAGCTTTCCTTGGGAGACAGAAGTAGCAGCACGGACAAGGAACACCCAAAGTGATTTACACACGAGCCCACAGAGCTGTGCACAGCATGTCATTCTGAATAGGTTTAAAATTTCAACTGGCAATAATATTTGCAAATGTTGGTAGTACAAGTCGTACATTTTGTATATTTACTTTATTGTTGCATTTTGGATTTAGAAAATAATTGACTTAAACTCACTGTATTAATTGTTTGACATCTCGGTATCTGGTCTAATTTTGCATTACAACTTGTACCTGTACATACGTTTCATATCTAGATCACTGTGGTTAGTAAAGGTTCAAAGAACCAGAACGGGGATTTTTTCCTGTATTGTAAAAAACCTTAAATCTTACGCTTTTTATTTTTCCTTTCCTTTGTATTTCGTCTGCAGTGCAATAGTTTTCTGTTCTGGGGAACAGAAAAGGACTCAAACAACAGCAGATGAACAGAGGCCACCGGGGTGTGTTTCTACACCTTGACCTTTTCCAGACACAATTTCACTTCTGCTGATGGCGCAGCAAGTCTGACCACATTCCGGTGCCTCCCTGGCTCGCCTCTCTCAGCCCAAAGAGCTTACTCAAAGCGCTGCTGTCGGCTTTCCTGCAGGTTATGAGAACCCTTCTTCAGGGCTTGCCTGGGGAAAGCAGGACTCCCAGGTTTGGGCCAGGAACTCCAGTCCCTGACAGGGCACTGAGACACGAAGGTGCTGTGTGACAAACCGTTCAGTCTCTGCTTTTTCAAGTGGGAAGATCAGTGTGTGCTCCAATTATCAAAGTGATTGTGGCTATTTTCTACTAAGTGAAACATGACAATACCAAGTCAGTAAACTTTTCCAATTCAATTCCTAAACTTGTAATCTGAGGAAGCTAGTGTTTTGGATTTTTTTTTTAAAAAAAAAAGTTTCATTTTTCACCTACTTGTAAGCTATGTGCAGTTTTTATTTTCAGCTTTCTGTATTAAGTGTTCTGAGTGACCTCTACTGGTTGACAAGCTAAAATTAGGCCTGTACAACTTTTCTAAGTCTCACAAACAGGAACAACAATCCACTGCCGCTGAAAGTCAATTCCTTGGTTAAAAGGAAGCAAATCTGCCAACAATCATAACACATATTATCGATGAAGTACAGGTCAAGAAATGACAGGACTACTTGCACACTGATAATTTTCATATTTTACCATTATTTATCTCCCTTTACATAGTGTTAATACCTGAAGGTGAAATGGAACAAGAAGAATGTTTTCAATCTACCAACTCCTGCGAGCTATTCCAGTTGTATCTCTGACACCTATCTCCACGAAGTGATACAATGTAGCAAATTTATGGAAGTTTTCTAAATTACTTTAACAGGTGATTTTTTCACAAGTTTGTGCACAGGGTGGTCCTATGCACAAGGTCTGAAGGAACCAAATACATAGCAGGAGAAAAAAGACTGCACACTACGCATAAGAAGACTTTCTATATTTTATTTAATTTATATTTACAGCTATTTTTAGCTTTTAGTCCTTCACTATCTAGCTAACCTTTAAGTGTTTCAAAAGTTTGTCACCTAAGTCTGAGTAAATTTTCACAGAAACAAGAGGAAAAGAACTTTTCTGACACAAATTCAACTCTGCTTGCAAACTGAAAGACTGCATGGGGACTAAGATATTTTCCTCCAAATACAAAGCTTTAAAGATGTGAGAAACAAAAATTTTCTCTAACGTACCTCTCTGCAATTACTGAAATTGCAAAAAATCCGACCTTGATGCAAAGAAAATTTCAGCCCACAGTTTAACTTTCAGAAATTTGGGAGGAACAGGAACTCTGTATAACACAAGGGTGCTATAGAAGAAGCAGCTCAGAATAGAAAAAAACCTTCAAAAACATTACAGTTCCAATGAGACACAATACTCATTGTTTAGAAACTGTTTTTATGCAAAAAATCTTATTAAATAGTTATGAAAATGGTAAATCTGTTCTTAGGATACTGCAGGATTAGATTTAACTGCATTATCATGAAAGAAGCAGCACCCGCACATGACGTGTCACAGCCCCGGGGTTCCACCTGTCCCGCCCCTCCCGCGCGCAGGCACTTGTACTCACGGGGTTCGACTTCATCTCCATCAGGTTGTCCAATACGCGGGTGACTGGGAGATTCTGTAAAACGTAACGTGAAATTAACGGGATCCTGAAATGCTCCCCGAGAATTATTCACAGGCCACTGTTACTTACGGAATAGCTTACTGAGCGTTTGAAATACTACTTTAAACAGTTTCCCTCTTGTATTTTGTAAAGGTTGAACATTTTAATCATCACCTGAATTACCTTCCTACAGAACATGCAAACACCTGAGGAATATCTATGAACAGAAAGTGTAAAAAAAGTGTGAAGAAAGGAACAGAGTTGTATTTAGGCACTACCAGTATATGCAGACATGCAACGATGCATGAATTTTTATCTAAAAAAAAAAAATCCTTTGCAGTTTAAGGAAAGAATTTTAAAGCTGAAGATGAGAATTAAGGGTGTATTCTAAAAAAAGAACAAAAAGAGCTAACGTTGGCAAAGAAATATGTAAAAAAAATAAATCAATCCTGACAACAGATGTTTGGATGCACTGGAAAGGAATGAACTGAGGTAAAATTCAAAATTACTTTTCCTTATTTAAGATGGGAAGTTAGCTTGGACAAAAGATCCAAAATATTAAACACTGAAACTACTTCAGTTATAATAAACTGAGGAAGAGTTTACATAGCAACAGAACTGGAAATGTGTCTTGTTGACAGAAAATTCGAAATAAGGACATTCGAAAGGATAATCTACAAACAATACTAAAAACCACTTAGTAAAAAAATCAACATAAATTCCTGAAAGACAAAATGAGAAATAAAAAGTTAACTTTAATAGAAACACCACAGACCTACATTAGGCTTAAAAATATAAGGAAGAACAGCATTTTACTTGGCTACCCCAATACACCTGGCAAAGGAATTAAAAGTCAGAAAAAATATCCTGAAAACATCGGCATTGAGACTTCTCAGTGACAAAATGTTTAATACAAGAAATGACAAAATGTTTAATATAAGAACAGAAAGTATCATTTAGCATGTAATAATTATATATATATATAT
>NW_009724304.1:0-473 GCF_000703405.1 Apaloderma vittatum | reverse complement strand
TAGAGATGCCAGCTCTGTGCCAGAGGTACCCGTGGGCTGTCCCTGCCTGTGGTAAACATCACAGTAACATCACAGGATGGCAACAAATCTGCCAGAGCCCTCAAGCCTTACCCCAGCACAGGGGATCTGGAGGAGAGGGTGGAAGTAGAGAGAGCAGCTCTGGAGACACCAAGCACTGGTGCTCCCTCGTCATGCTGCTTGCTGACGTTCTCTTCTCGTTCTGCTCAGCATAGGAACAATCAGAAAAAAAAGCAGGCATTGAATTACAAAGAGCATGAAAATGTTATCAAATGTAAGAAAACATCAACAACAAAAAAAATAAAACAGTAGACAGGCTAGGGATGCAGTGAGTTACACTATAAATTATGTGCAGAAGAAAACAGGCAAGTCATTGCTTTTGAAAAACATCCAGTGATCAATTCCTTGAAGGCATCCTTGAGCCCCTGGTTCCTCAGGCTGTAGATTAGGGGGTT
>NW_009724303.1:0-35371 GCF_000703405.1 Apaloderma vittatum | reverse complement strand
AATAATAATAATAATAATAATAATAAAAGAAAATAATAAAATCTTTTCTTTTATGCTCTCCAAACAAATGAATTTGACCCTTTTCATGTGTACCTGCAAGAGGAAGGGGTGGAAAGTGCTTTCACTGAAAAAAAGCCTGTATTGTGAGGCTTAAGGATTTAATGCAAGCCCTGGATCCCACAGGAGACGGAAGTTGGGAACAGGATGACAACACTCGTAACAGCTTAGGTACTGTCACAGTTACTTTTTAAATACCTGTGTCTTACTGGATCCAGCATAAAGAAAAGTGATTCTCTGAAGAGGATACTGGCACTAAAATCATGCTTTTAGTCTTAATATTCCTTCTTCAGCAACATACAAGCACAGCAGGACTGCCAAATGCCGAAATCCTTCTCCGTGATGTTTAACACACACATGTACTGTGCAGCAAAGCAATTATAAACTCCTCCACTGTACCAAGAAATACGTAAAACCTGTTTGTCCTTCATACTCCACCTGGAAACCATCAGGAACCGCCTCCTGCTCGTGCCGTGTTGGCAGGCTGATGAACGGAACCCGACACGCAGGGCCCGAGCCCTAGAAGCACAAGAGATACCATGTGACAAACATTTACGTGAGATACCAGCAGACAGAGCTGGGGAGGTCTGACACGAGAGTCTGTCACCATCTATGCATGCCTTTCAAAATCATCAATTCCCCGAGAAAATGACCAAGACTAACACATATCTGCATCTCAGTGAAAGAAACTGCAAGGAGAAATAATAGTTCCCATTCCAAACACATTCCTAGAAGTCCATGTTTTGACCCAAATTCCCTCTTGAACTACTGTGGAAATGCTGCTGTTTCGTTCAAGCTCATGGAAAAGTCATTAACAAGGCTTTTTGACATGATGAAAAAGCAAGACACTTAAGCACTTTAAAAAGCATGCTCAAGAGACTGACCTCGACAGTGGTGATGGAGCCTCCATTCTGATGTGCTACTGCTGACTCCTGCCCTGTCACCACTGTGGTCACTCCTTCTGGTGACAATGGAGACACACCTGACAAACCATCCGTGTCCAGGACAGGCATAGGGCTACCAGGAATAATACCGGCACTTTTAGCTGCCAAGTCAATAGCACCTTTTGTGAAACAAACAAACAGACAAAAGCAAAACACACATTACAGACCTTTTCTTCAGGTGATCACTTTGTTGCAACTCATCTGAAAGACGATTTTTTTAAATTGCCCAAAGTCGAAATTTACCACACACAAAAAGTGAAAGCAGCAATTATCTGATCAGCTCTATCAGTTGTTCCTCTTCACAGTTCAATGTTTTTCAGCTAAAATGTTTAATTTTTCTGCCCTGTTCCAACACTGTATCAGGTATATTAAAACAGTTTAGAGAAACATCCCAGTTTTCCTCCTCTCGCCCTTTTTTTTGTTTTGTTTTGCAAATCATTAAGTATTTGGTTATGCAATTTCTAGAAGTTTCCTCAGGTTTACTAGAGCATTTCTAAAAACAGTATAGCCGTATTTCGTTATTTTGCCTCTGCCAGCCATTTAGGCTCAAAAAAACCCTTATGTTGCTGCAGGGTCAACCTCACCCAAATCTTTTTAACTCCATGTAAAACACCAGAGTGTCTTCCTCTATGTAAAATGCTGAAGCAGTCATTGCTTTCACCTCACTAATCACTTTAATTACGGGACCCGTTCTTTTGTTGCAAGACAGCATCTGCTTGGGGTGCACTGGAATGTTTTTTTCTTGCAGAATTCATAATCGCACCTGAGGTAGACAAGCTGGTTTTAAGTGTCTTTCAAACATGTCACAACCTCTTTTTAAAGCAGTCTTGCAACAAACTCTCATCAAAATGCTCAACTTCAGTTCCAAGATCTAAGCCCTCGCTTTGCAAGTCAGACACAGCAAAGGAACCTAGTTCAGCCTGTCCCCTGCCCCGACTGCTCCCTCTCTGCGGCCACACAAAGCCACTGCGAGTAAGATTTTATTAACACAGCTCTGCTCTCCACCTTCCAAAGGCACTAATGATTTTACCTAGGGAACAGAAACCAACAATGTCATGTCATACAGACCCTGACAGGCCATGACTCTCTGTTTAAGAAAATACTTACTAGACAGATGGTTGGTAGCCTGTGTTGGAAGAACTTTGGGCACAATTGGTCGAGAAACAGCAGCTTTAGTCAGCGAGGACTGGATCGGCCGAAACGAACCTCTCCCTAGGGTGAAGGATTAAATCTTGCTCAAGAAAATGAAGCCTAATGTCGTTAACCACCATTCAAAACACAGTTCAATGGAAGCGAACAAATTCTGCACAGCAGCAAGCTCCAGGAATCCGAGCCATGGAGATGACAAAACCAGCTTGATGCAACGCAGGTAGCGCAAGCTAACCAGTGCTTTGCCACAAAAATGCAGCAGCAAGTGCTGCTGTGTTACTGAAGCCGTTTTTTTTCTTTCCAATGAGGAAAACCTTTAAGACCCAACGTTCATTTTGAGATTTAAGCTGATGGCTCACCTGTACTATCACTGTACTCAAGAGGGTATCGGCAGAAAAATGGGCAGTATACTGATTCACAGAATCACAGAATGTTCGGGGTTGGAAGGGACCTCTGAAGATCATTTAGTCCAACCTTCATCCCAGCATACCTAACCACTACACCATAGCCTCAAGTGCTAGATCTACATTTTTTTTTAAACACCTCCAGGGTTGGTGACTCCACCACCTCCCTGGGCAGCCTGTTCCAGTGCCTCACCACTTGTTCAGGAAAGAACTTCCTCCGAATATCCAATCCAAACTTACCCTGATGCAACTTGAGGCCATTTCCCCTTGTCCTGTCATTAGTTTATCCTGTATCAAGTTTAAACACTATCCCAGGTACTACAAAAAGTTTGCTATAAAATCTAGATAAATAATTGCACCCTACAGAAAAGAAATTCTTATCTAACTACTTTATTCCAAAATTTTGTCTCTTTTTAGAGAACTCCTTGCTCTTCCCTGCTTTCAATACTGGGAAATGGAACAAAAAAATTTCAGTTCTAATCATGACTTGCGTAACAATGGTCCAGGGGCACGATCCCATGAGCCTGCAGGAAGTGACTCAAGCAACTGGTAAATGACTCTTTTGCTTTTGAAAGAGTATTCTCCTCTTTTTAGAAACTATTCTGGCATACAGTTCTAAGGGACACTTTCCAGTCCACCTCACAGTAGCATAAAAGCGATAGAAGATACACAGACTCACCTGTGATGGATGAGTTGGATAAGATAGAAAAGGAACAGACATGCTGGGACGGATTTCCAGATGGTCTGGGGAGCAACGTTCTCTGTGTGAGAGAAACAACAGTAAACCATAACATATTTAAACACAGAACAGAGGATAAAGCTCATCTTCTAAGGCACTGAAATTCCTAAGACCTTCTCAAATAAGCAGAGGATTTACATGGCATGACTGTCACACAGCTGATCACCACAGTAAGTCTGTGTAATTTTGAGAAAGAAGCTACAGAGAGGTATGTTTTCTCTGTGAATGTAAGTGCTAATTATAACTACAATCCCTTCTGAAAATACTTGCAGTAATTTTTCAGTCTCCCACAGAATTACAGCAGTGATCTGAACGATGCCATCTCGTCTGGGTGCAAGCTGATCTTTCATTACAATTAACCAAGCACAACTTAATGAGGCCGGTGTAGGTACTTGGGAGCTCTTAAAACAAGCGTAATTGCATGGACCAGAATATTTCAGTGCCAAAAACCAGTACGTATGTAATTTCTAAGTCTTCTACACTTACACAAAGCAGAGGAGACAAAAAGACATATTGACACTTGGTAACTTTCCCCGAAGAAGCTTCCATTATTTCGGTTTTACTTTTTCTTGCTTGTTCTCCCCCTGCCTGTGGTTTCACAGGAGCATGTGCCTTCATGCTGGGTTACCGGCGCAGTCTCAGGAGGTGAATGCCTGCCTACCACCAAAGTGCCATGACAACAGGCTGCCTCTTCTATGGATCTCTTTGCGAGTCCCATTTTTGTCAAGAAATCACTGTTCTTTCAAATGGTGTTATGTTTTATTTCACTATGGAGGGTTTATACCCACCCCAGTTTAACAGCCATTAGCAAGAAGAAAGCAAGAAAAAATATTTAAAAGAACACTGGGTTGCAGCAGCACTGGCAGCTCTCACAGTGACAGCTGGGGCCACCACCGGAACATGTTGCTTGTGTATATCAGTGCCCGCCGGCCCAACCAGCAGAACCTGAGGGACATTTTCATTTTTTCCAAACCACCTCATGCACTGGACTGCTGCTGTTGTTGACACTCCTCACAGAAAGAATGTTATGTGGCTGCGTACAACACAGACTAAAATGCTCATCCCTTCCTATGTTCAGCTTCGCTCTTCCAGCGGATGTATGAGGGAAGCCCAGTTTCTAATTTCAGGCAGGTGCAAAATCATTACGGCACTATCGATATCTATCCAGGAAGCAAAACAGGCATTTCACACTTCACGAATTGTTCTGACCTGTACTACTAACGGCTTTCGCAAGTGCCTGTTCCGTAATTTCCTTGGCTTTGGCAAGAAGAAGTCTGACTGCATCTGCGCAAGAACAGGAAATGCATTATAAAGTATTTAAGCATGTGGACACAGAATAAATTATACCCCCTCAAACTCTGCTTTTCAATAAAGTTCTAACTATCTACTAAAATACTGTGTTTGGTTTCAGACAGCAGAATATTCCCACTGCTAGTGCAGGAAAATTTTCCAACAGGAAAGACAAAGCTTTCTCCCAAAAAAGCCACTCCATGTGAAGTTGTTACTGAGTTTGTATATATAAAGTAAAATGAGTATTCAGTTAATACAAGCTCATTGCTGTTTTTAAAAACAGCTGCATTATAAGAAAGACATGTTTTGTTAAACCTGGCAAACACATTTGCTGGAGCAACTCAATTGGAGAGTGAGCCAGTTTCATTGGGCTGCGCGCTGGTACGGAGATTCAGGTCTAATGAGATGTCCCATCAAAGCACAGTTATGTCGCCAAAAATCTAACTAACCTCAGCTAATGTCATACATTAAGCTTGAGCATCACTAGAAGCACTGCTTCATGGGGAAGCCTAAACTTTGTGCTGAGCCAAGAAACTTGTAACATACACTGGATGCTGGCCCAGGCACAATACACTTCTTTTTTTCCTTCAGTCATCTCACTTACACTGATGGTGTCTAAGTGCTGCCGGAAGGTCAGTTCTGCTTCTTTGCTAGGCAAGAACAGTTTCCCGTGGCGGCTGTTGGGCGGGAGAGTTGTCGGAACTGCAAAGAGCCCACCATCGGCATCAGCACTTCCAGAACTTGAAGGACCAGCCACCAAGAGAGGTCTAGGAAGGTTTCTCAAACCTGGATGATTTTAACAACAATTTAAAAGTAGTAAAGTGAAAACAGAAAGAAATGAACTATTTAGTATCCAAAGGATCATACAGAGAACTGGGACTTAGGGATTCTGGCTCTTCCATCATGTGCTTGTGATCTCTTATCATGAAACTCTCGATACTTCAGTTCTCCCACCCACAAACTGACAGCTTCACAAGGACTCTGCAAACATTCACTTACTTTGAAATCCTTGGAAGAAAGGGGTAAAACGTGATTGTAGGCTACTAAGGAAACTAGAATTCAAGCACCAAGTTTTAAGCCCCACACAAACCGTGTTAACAAGTTTATCTACTCAGCTTGTACAAATAGTTGAGGGCTCTTCCCACTAAACAAATTATCTATCCACCATTCCCTTTGCAGGGGAAGGTAATACAAACAAACACTCATTCTACAGTGTTTATGTTTTATTTACACTCCCCATCCCCTGTCTCTTCCCTGGGGTAATTTCAAGTGCATCCCCCATAAAACAATTCTGGCGACAAAGAAATGAAAGAGCGGGGATCCATTTACTACAATACCTTCCAAAAGATGGATTGCCTTAGAAATACATTTGGCACATTGAAATAATGGCATCGGAGCAAAACATCTCCATTTACATTTAACTTGAACAAGTACTGTAGGATTTCACAGTGCTGTGCCCACTCTGCAGGCACCCAGCTAGGATGAAAACCAGTCCATGTCACTCTAAGTCTTATGCAGAACACTGGACTTTATTTACCTAACAAATAAACCTACAGGTTTCATTAGCCTTCTATTCAAAAGATGGATTTGCCACCTCCACCCTGCTGCTCTAGATTTAGTGGTTTTTCCAAAAGGTTAGTTAAAATTATAGTGTGCCAACATATGTAAAAATCAGTTAAATGCAGAACAACATATCAATTTGTGCCTCCTGCCTGGTCAGGTGTTAAGAGAGAATTGTTAAAGATAACAGATACAGTACTGTATTTTCAAAGAAGCAGTAAAGGGATGCAACTATAATTACATAATGATACTTTAAGCACTATAGGTGATGTTGCATTGCATCTGCTGCTTCACTTTTTCTAAATCTCTACACTGTATTTGGTTTTGACTCAAGGAAGCTCTATGTAAATGGGAAGAGGTGTCTGTTTCTAGGGGATCAGACACAAAGTATAGTTATCTTCTTGCTGCTTTTGTCTAGGATCCTCAGCAGATGATCCTTACCCTTAAAATGCTTCAAAAAGGATCTTCAAGGCATTAGAGAAGCATATAATACAACCTCATAAAAACAAATGTCACAAACTAAGCAAGTTTGATTTTATTTGCAAGTCCAATTTAAAAGGTATGTCCTTCAAGCTTGAGCATCTCACTGAAATGGTATGATCTATCTGTTTGGTCTGTTTATTATCGGCTTTTCGCTAGATATTTAAGGAAGTACATCCTTGTCTGCAAGTAAGCACAATGGAACTTTACACCGAGATGAAACTGCCGTAATGTCAGTTCAAAATGAAACCCACACAGAGCACAGGTATGTTTTAGAGCACTAGTTAATTGCTCATGGTCCACTGCTTGTCACAGCACACGTGTGGAAAGGAAAGGGCAGCATAAGAGTCAAAATTGCTCCCAGCAACTCCAGCATCTTCACTGGCTTTTCTACAGCCATAAACCAGCAAACACAACTGGACTGACGAAGAGAACTGAAATTCTTGGTCTGCTTGGCTAGGGCTCACAAGTTATAGCAGCTTTACCTTCTATTAAAAGTAATTCATAACCATTTTTATAATGGCAGAATGCCACACAGAAAATTTTCAGTACTTATTTTATGGAAACACATTATGCTACAGATTTACTCTCCCACTGTGTAAAGCTTTTGCTTTCTTGAGATCCCCTATCCTGTATCAGTCAGCTCCAAACAAATGTCCAATTGTAAGAGTGATTCAAAGTTCTTCTGGACTGTAAACTGTATTATTGGCATGCATTGTTTTTCAAGATTCAAAGCAGTACAGAATTTAGGACAACTCTACAGCAAAGTAACACATATCAAAGTTCTTAAGCAGTTAACTCATAAGAGTAAGAATGCTCATTCTTCCCCTGTTATGTTACTGGGACATACTCATCACGATATGAGGTACTAACGGTCTGACCACTTGAAATGGCTTGGTACTAATACTCACCTGAGGAGCTGGAAGCAGCACCAGGAGAAAAAGTCTTGTTGTTGCGAAGGGCAGGCTGATTTCGTGCACAACCCGGACTCCTGGTGCTGATGGCAATCACCTTTCCTGGAGGAGTCAGGGACTGCTCCTCTTGAGCAGGCTTTATAGGTGACGTGGCAACAGAGCTCATCTCCGGGGTCTAGAAATGCACACACACCAAATGAATACTGTGTACCATTACAACAAATAAATTGTTAAACTCATTGTACTTCAGAAGCTTTAAAAAAAAATAAAACCTGACATCCTACACTGTCTTTAAGTACTCTAACCAATACACCCAGGTGTATGGTGGGCCGCTGAAATTCCCTTCCTGTGCATTTAGCAGCGTGAAGTGTCACTGGTTCAATCTCATTAATTTACGTTACAATCAGGTTAACCCTCAACAAGCTTCACAGACTGTACTGGATGCCAGGATAAAGAAAAAGGAAGAAAAAACCTCAAATGGTAAAGACACAATAATGGAAACAGTGCTGTTTTTAATTCAGTGCAAAACTAATTTTCCTAAACTCTAACCAGCCAGAGGGGTCCTCTGTTTGAAAGTACACCTGGATGAAAATATTTTGCTCTCAAATCTAATCACAGAATCATTTGGCTTGGAAAAGACCTTTAAGATCACCGAGTCCGATCAAGGGATCAACAGATTGGAATTTTTCCCCATCGCTTCTCCTATTTCATCCTACAATACAGCAGTAACAATACACAGCAAGGTGTGCTACTAATTTTCCAGGCCTATCTTGATATTTAAGTTGTTTAAACACTCTTCTAAAAAATGCTCCTTTTTGAAGGAATCCGTGTGCAACCACTGGCATAAAATTACCACCCACACTTGACTGCAACAAAATTTGCTCTGGTTTGTTTTATCCTTGTAATCTTCATTAAGAAGAATGAACCACAGCACAGCTGGCTATTTTGGCTTCCTTAGGTACTATCTTGAGAAAACAGCAGTGAACTACACAATCAATCCTTCCTCTGTTAATGTACCCTGGGTCAAAAATACTACGGTTCCTGTCAGTATTTGATGAAATGCAGCGGGTTTAGGAGACGTAATTTTCAAAAGTCAATGGTATTCCCAATAGGCAGTAAATATCACTCTCGTCGCTTGAATACGTATCAGTCCCCCAGCATTCAGTGCTGCCACAAAAGTTGTCTCCTCTTCTGAAACACAGTGACTATGAAGTGGCATTTGACAAATAAAAGAAAAGGTTACGTTGCTTCTTACTGGAATGCACGATATGGTACAGATCTGAAAGAGCTCCTGTACTTTCCAGCAGCACTACACTACTCGGATTAAAACACCAAGTGCTACAGTGACAGAAAAACCCTGCCAAATGAGAAACGCAGGAGTTTTCCCCCGACTCCTCTTTCTCTCTCTCTCTTTCCCCTCAATTCTAAGGAGATGTCCTTCTTTCTAGTTTGTCATTGTTTAATCATGACATCCCTGGCTGCCACATGTATCACCAGGAGTAAAAGCAGATGCCAAGAGAGGAGACATTACCACAGCTCTGTGAGATGTCAGACCAAATGCCTTCACACTTTAAACAAAGTCTATATCTGGAGCTGTATCTAAGCAAAGATGATTTAAAATTTATAAAATCCTACATTCTTTGTCTATAAAATTAGGATCAAAAAGAGCTCCGAAGGGGGTTAAGTCTGCACCAACAGAGAAAGATCAAAGAACTGCAGTCTTTGGGAATAGCAATACATTAATCTCATCTAGGCTCTGTTTCCCACAAAAAGTCAGACCAGATGATCTTCCAAGGTCCCTTCCAACCTGGGCTGGTTCATGAACCTCAGCGAGAAGAGGAGGTACCCATTCAACATAACCTCATGACTGACCTTTCCAACAGTCACACTAAATGCTCACTGTAATACGATTATTGAGATTCACAGCAAAACAGACACTAAACTGTAGTGTAAGAGGCAAATTCAGCTTGCTGAGGGAAAGTCCACTCTCTAGCAAGCTAGGCTGTAGGGTTTCTGTGGGGGGTTTTCTTTTGTTTGTTTTGTGTTTTTTTTCTTTTAAACACAGGAATCTCCAAGATCTTGACAAGGCTGGTCACTGATTACCATGAAACTATGACTGGGCAATTATTCTCCAGATCAAATAGGAGCTTAGCATCTGGAGCACAAGTAAGAGCTACTTACTGGTTTGGGATTGACTTCAGTAGAGATGAGTTTTAAAAGGCAATTTAGGAGTCTCTGCTTGTGAAAGGTGGTACAGGCAGGAACAGCACTTGACTCAGATGTTTGCTCCCTGGCATCCTGGGTTTCTGGCTCCAAGACAGCCAACCAGTCATATTCCAGCTGCAACTTGTTCGGTTTGCCCATCATGAGGTAGACTTCAGCCAGCGTAAGGCTCTCAGAAGTTCGTAGACTCCATCCTTCTTCTCTAACCTGTTGAGAGAGCCGGCTTGGGTCATCCTTGAGAGACTTTGTACTAGATTGTCCCTGAGGTGGAGGTGGAATTGAGGAGCCCAGCTTCTCTTGAGAATCCTCCATTACTGCATCTGGTATATCCTTGGTACAAGCATCAAGCTGCTGGCCCTGGCTGTGGCTACCCTGAGTTTCGTATCTGGATGGGCCACTGCTGGGGGAAGCCACACCACCTCTCGGTAGCTGTGAGTAAGAGTCAGACATCTCTGCACTCCTCCCACTTGGAAAAGTCATGGGAGAAGCATCACCAGCTGCTGGAGCGGAGTCTTTCCCATGCAGTTTGTCCGTGCAAGAACATTTCTCTGGGACGATCAGGTCCTGACAGGATTTCATGTACCGTGGGAATGGATCGAGCAGAGAGAGCTCCTCCACATCAGGGATCTTGCTGCAGGCACACGCCGCGCTGCATGACGGCAGCGTGGTTGCTTGCTCACTAGCCAGGGCCTCCCTGCCCTCCCCACAGAAGGCCACCGAGCTCAGCATTTCGTGGTTCCCTCCTGGATCTTGAAGCCCGGAAGGCAGTTTTTGGAGAGAATTAGTGACACCAAGATTTGAGGCTGTTCCTTCTGCCAGGCCAAGCTCTGTGGCACCATCTTCAGCGCTCGCAGAAACTTCGGCTGCAGGCTGAGACGTTCTGCTTGGCTCTGTAGTGCTCTCCACCCTCCCAACACCCTTACCTTCTGTTCCCCGCATGTATTTTAGCTGTCCCCTAGCCGTCCCCTGACCACTCTGTATGCCCAGAATTTGTGCAGGGGGTAGTAAGTGAGAGTCTTTTGTGTTCTGTTTGCATTTGCCAGTTTCCTGCCAATGCACTGTGCAGAAAGCCTTGGAGTGGACCACTCTAGCTACCCCAGGCAGCGGAGTGAGTGTACAGTTCTCTCCTGGAAAGAGATGGAGCATAACTTTTTCCTCAGAAAAGGTGCCTCTTGTTTCTGAGTCTCTGGAGTCTTGAAGCTGCCGTTCTTCTAGTGTTTTACGCTAAAAAAAAGATACGTCAAAGAATACAACAATCATCTGCACCCTCCAAACAAGCACCTGGTAGCGTATTCTGCAAGTTTTAAAAAAAAAAAAAAAAAAGAAAAAAAGAGAAGGAAAAAAAGAAGTAGTTGATCAAGGACATGGTCTCTACTCAGCATAGATACGAAGACTCTCATGATCAGAAATTAAGTCCTTTAGCGATGATACGGACTACACTGAAGATCTGCTAAAAGCACAAACTGTTCCAGGCAAAATCATTTATCTCTACTTCACACACTATCATAATTGTAAAAAAACCCAACCAACTAACAAACCTACAGTAAAACCAAATCCCTACACCTCTGCATAGCAAACCAAACTCCCCTTTCTGTGCAACAACCTCCCATCTTACATGTTCTGACATCCTTCTAAGCCTCAAGTGCTATGTTGCTATTTCTTCCAGGCTTGCAAATTAAAAAGGAAAGCCTGAATTAAAGGACAAAGAACAGGCTATAGCATACCAGTCAACAGGAGAACAGAACAGCTGTAAACTCACATATCCTTTTATTTCATGGATCAAAGTTCAGAGGTAGGGATATCTCTTGTGTCGTGCGGCTCAGCACACAGATACACAAAATGTAGCAGCAGCCACCTAGACAAGAAGCTTAAGCCTTTGTTTGGTGAAGCTGCACAAAACAAGTGGAAAGACTTGTCCTTAATCTCTTTGTCGAAACTGGAAACAATTGTCAGTTATTATCCAGGCTTCTATGGTGGTCCTCTATCTCTAATGAAACAGACTAAGCTCCCTGTTTAAGGAAATGAAATAAGGGCAGAGAGCTTCATTTATTACTTTTTAGGGGATAAGAGTAGAGAAGAGTTGAGGTAAAAGTGGAAGACAATGGGATTTTCCATGACAGATTCCACTGGTGATGCTGAGATACTGACCTCTACACCTTTACTAAGCACGGGCTGGTAAATTTATGAGGTAGAATCACATTTCTGATGCAAAAATGAATTTATGATAGGAAGGGAACTGCTCTCAGGACACAGAATACAGAACACACTAAGCAGAAAAAGGATACAATACGCACTTCATGGAGAGCCCACTTCTGCTTCAGGAACTCAATGAGGCTGGAAACCTTCCGATGTAACTCCACAATCATCCTGCACACAAGATAAAGCAAGGGAACAAAGAAAAAATGTCAGCAGAAGTTCAAATCACGGCCTCAATGCTAGAACGGAAATTAATGGAAGAAACTTGCATTCCGTAATAGAAACACAGAGAACACACCTGCCACTCCCAAGCTTTAAGACAAAAAGCCTTAGAAAAACAAAAGCATATGTTATTCCACAACTTTAAAATCTAAGTAACTCACAACTGAGAAAAATCTAAAGGCCTGTCAGCTAAATATGACTGCCATGATTCAAGATCCCAGTTTCTTCAGATGGAAGAAAAAGACAGGAAAAGATGGCAAGATTTAGCTAAACTGCAAGAGTGCAGGCAAGACACAAAGCTACTACACAAAGTATTGAAAGAAAGAGAAAAGGAGACACAAAAAACTCACCTCAAACATTTACTTTTTGCTCTCAAAGCGTTTTATAAAACAAAGCTAATGCAAGAAATGTTCATTATCCTCTCTGCATGATCCTTGGTCATGACATTGAAGTATTTTATTCGAAAGAACAATCAATATCACAGAGACCTCTTGTTTTCTGCCCTGAGTTTTGGACTAGACATAAGTACTCAGATGTACAGTCATTCATTACACTTAAACAGCACCAACCACGTTTTGCAGGGAGGAGATTAAGCTATAACTTCCTTTCTGCTGTGTTGCAGTTGACACATTCAGACTCTTACCACAGGCACCTCTCACACTGTTTTACTTTCCTCCCCTGTGCCTCTGGTTCACAGTACATTCAACGCAAGTTTTTAGTAGAACTAAGGCTGCATATTTCTGAATTACTTGCACTCCGCTCTGACAACTGGGTTTAAGTGGTGCAACACATACCCATCTCCAACTCCGGTAGCTCCTATCATTACTCAAATTCAAAGATATAAAGAGCAATGGTAATCTGATTTTCAAGTCTCGTATCTCATGTTTCCAACAATTCTGTACGTCGGTTGGACAAAGTCTTCAAGGATAAGTGCATTTAGGCGTATATCATATATATGCCGTATCAAAGATGAACTGCCCTGAAGAGCGAGGAAGATGCCAGAGTGCTGCTCATATACTTCCTTGTTCTATTCTGAGCACCACAGTCAGTCTTTCATTACCTAAGACGTGGATTCTGGGCAAGACTCTGTACTCGAGCCCACGCATGATTATTTCGTGGCTGCAACTCCACAGGGACCTTGAGAGGAAGACGTACTGGCTTCTGGTCCTCTTCGTCACTAATGCCTGAGGGCAGATGAGGCAACAAAGGGCAAGGTCAAAGCCAAGCTCAGTCAGAACACTACATGCTCAGTTACATGAAAAAAAAAAACCAGCATCAGACATCAGCATCACCTACAGGCAACCAAGGCAGCTCAGCATCACCAGCAGAGCCAGCTTCCTCAGATTATTCCCTGTTCCAACATATTTATTCTTTTCCTTGGACACTGCACTAGTACTGGAGCTTCCAGTGAAAAAGCAGTGTGAAAATCAGGCAGCTGTAAATTTTGAACAAGTACAGTATTTCAGACCTTTAAGCTGCATTAATTGTCCTTATAGGCAAAGAAAGGAAAAATAATAATTAAAAAAAAATAAAAATAAAAATCGCACATCGCTGAACTGGAGAAGGTAAAAAAATGTTTCAAATGCTCAGTGCTAGAGCCCATACTACTATTTATTCACTGGCATAAGGGATGAAACTTCACATTTAGCTAAAGCAGTAGTGATCTCGTCTGGCATAGCTATTTCCTCTTCAGTTTAGTTCGTGACATACTCCAAGACTGAGAGAGCTGGGTGGGTCCTGAAATTATTGGGATTATACAAGCAAACAGGATAAGTAAGACAATAGGGATGTATCTGTGCCCAATATAAACATTAAATAGCAAAAACTCCCCTGCCACTCATGTACACATCCAAACAGTCCGACTCTCTCTCATATTCGTCTGACCATCTGTTAAAACCTTTTCACGTTCCAGCGTCTCTTACTCACCATCTGGATCACAGAGTTTTTTCAAAGCTCTGCACATCGGAGCCTTGATACGAAGGTTTCTGCCTTTGTAACGAACAGTCGTTGCCCTGAATACATTGAAAGAGAAGTATTTACAGGCACCATTAACAAAAGTTTGTGACTACATACTTATTAAGGACAGAGTTAAATATAGTCATGGCTATAGGAATGAACAAAGAAATGTAAGAGTTTGCAGATTCACAAGATCATTCACAGAACAGAAACACTGAATGACTCAAGTTGGAAGAGACCTTAAAGATCATCTAGTTCCAACCCCCTGCCATGGGCAGAGACACCTCCCACCAGAGCAGGAAGCTTAAACCGTCACCCAGCCTGGCCTTGGGCACTTCCAGGGATGAGCATTCACAGCTTCTCTGGGCAACCCGTTCCACTGTCTCACCACCCTCGCAGAAAACAACTTCTTCCTAACACCTCATCTAAATCTACCCTGCTGCAGTTTAAAATCACTGCCCCTCGTCCTATCACCACAGTCCCTCCCCAGCTTTCCTGCAGCCCCTTCAGGTACTGGGAAGTCGCTGTAATGTCTCCCCAGAGCCTTCTCTTCCCCAGGCTGAATAGTCCCAACTTGCTCAGCCTGTACTCACAGTGGAGGTGCTCCAACCCTCTGATTATCTTTATGGCCTCCTCTGGACCCTCTTCAACAGCTCCATGTCCTTCTTGCGTTGAGGACTCCAGAGCTGGACATAGAACTCCAGGTGGGTCTCACAAGAGCAGAAGAGAGGGGCAATCTTTTCAATCTTTTCTACCATATTACTTTATATTATGAGAAATGCTACTCTTGTGACCCTCCTCTTCCAGACTTTCATGAAACACTGGGCTGTCCACTGAGGGAGGGATTGCTATTTTATAAAGTAGACCAAAATTATGTTGAAGCGTACCCTCAGGGACAGTTCCTTCATAAAAGACAAGTCGTTTTACTTTAGTCTCTGCTTTATACTCCTAACTCTTAATATGGGAAATGTCTCAAGTTTTTAAAGAGTTTTTCATTCCGGAATATCAGCACGTAACTGTTGCAGACATGAGGTCTAACAACTCGTGCAGGAATCTAAACAAAGTAACTTTTACAGTATGATTTCAGTGGCTTTTAGCTTCAACACCACATTAACAGCTATAAAAACCCTTAAAAGCAAAAGGCCATTTTTGTCTTTGCAAAGAGGAACTATTTGATTTCTTCATTCAGTCAACCCTGTTTTCTTTTTAGAGATTTAAAAGGCAGGCCCAGACCCCAAAGAAGTACTTACTACCTACTTCAAGTAATAAGGATCATCTAACACAGAAGTACCAAGATTGCAAGTAAAATGAAAGAAATAATGGAGAATATTTCTATAGCACAGGAAAAAATAAGGTCCTGCTGTAAGGAAGACAACGTCAGGGAGAAAAAGCACTTGTTGATACTGCTAAGAGGGAAATTGTCAGAAGGGCGGCAGAAGAGAAGCCAGGCCTGAGAAGATGGAGTTGATGAGGTGAGCAGCTCGATAGTTTCAGTTACCCAGCTGTGAAACTTCTACAGATTTAGAATATCCTGGAGCCAGAAGGGCAGATTTCCTCAATCTGCATGGCGCTCGAGGGAATACACATTCATCCTCACTCTTTCTAATGAGCTCTGACACAGAAGTAGTGATGACTCAACTAACAAAAAGAGAGGAAGGCTCTCAAGAGCTGAGGAGAAACTACCAAGAACGCTACTTAAGAAGAAACAAAAAAGACCTGAGAGCTACTTGCCTGGTTTTAAATCTATTTCCACATCTGCAACAACACTACAGCTGCCGTAACAGAAGCATCGTTATTACCTTTCCTCTTTCAACTTAGCCCTAATGTGAACTTCTGGAAACTTGAACTGTTTGGAGACAGTGGGTCCCACCAAGTACAAGGGTCAGTCTCTGCCGGTGTGAAGACTCTTAGAGGAGGGCACGGTAACACTTTGGCTACCCAGTCAAATGACATAAGGTAAAACTTCCTCGTGGTCGTTGCAACAGACACCTTAGCCTTAACACACGAAGCTCAATATCCTCTTGTCGCTATATCACAGTGCAGATTTTATTTAAAAAAAAAAAATCAGCATTTTTTTAGAAAACAGATCTGAAAAAAAGTTTAGTCATCTAAACTTTTATACATTAAAAGAAAAAAAAGTTTAGTCATCTAAACTTCTTTTTCTTTTCATGTGTAAATCAACCAGTTTTAGCACAAGTGAGGACAAGGTCTGTATGAATCAACCCAGACTCACTCATGTGAAGTTAACAGGGACTGCAACGTATAAAGAAAGGAAACTCTTCTGCTGCTCTCAAATTCAGCTGGTCAATGTTCGGACAACTTCTCTCGAAGCTGAACCTTTAGGTAGAGAATGTCCATTCTTCTTCACGAGCCCAAACTTTGGTTTCAGCCAGCAGTCAGATGCGGCAGCCCAACACAAAAGGGCCCAGTACAAAACCTGAGGGATTTGGCAGAACCTAGAGAATTCGCAGTATATAAAATCTCTAGATACTTATTACAGTTTGTAATAAGTGCTTATTTGTTCTGTGCTTATTACTATTTCCTCCAAGAACATTAACTGAAAAAAAAGCTGAGGATAAAAAGTCTTCCACTTTTACCACAGCTCCTAGAAGTCTTTCTTCACGTTACATAATTTTACGCTGAAGTAACAGATCCTTTTGCCTTTAACTACAGGGATTCAGTGAAAGCTACATTTACTCTATCACCACTAATGCTGTTGACCACACTCAGTAATTTAAAAAAGCTCATCCTGAGATGATAGGACATATCCAACTACTAGAAAATGCAAAGTCTGGGAACGTGATGGAATGGTTGTACAGAAAACACTGCTGCATGAGCACACCAAAATTCTCGTCTTCCTTGTTCCTGCACAGAAACCATTGCAGCACGACAGCAATGAGGACTGCTGCAATGAATTCTTTGCTTAGAAGACATGTCTAGATGTTCCCTTCTGTTCCAGCAAAAAACACAGTTTCATAATAGTCTCATAGAAAATCCACTAAAGTCAGTGAAAATAAATCCAGTAACTCAATGCACCTCGAAACACATTGCTAAACTGCAAATTTACACTCCTTTAGGACAGCAAATTTGTTTGACTACTTGAGTGAGCTGAAAGTCTCCTCCTGCATCTTGGTTTTAGCTAATGCAATGCCTTTCGATCAAATGAACTCTTGAAGGAGCTGCACGGAAGTGAAGAGTTAGAAATAGCATTATCATCATTATTATTATTACTACTACTACTACTACTATTTTAACTTTTACAGTGTCAGGGTGTATGAAAGAAGGGCTTTATGGGGAGAACGCTACTTCTTAGCTTAACAGATATGACTATATATAAAGCAGACATTGTTCTGTCACATGAAGTGAAGGTGACTAAAAGGGCCTGAACGCTCAGAAAGGCTGTTCAGTCCACGTAGAACAGCTGAGCTAATTTGCCTGGAAGAAAGAAGGAAGAAAAGCACTTCTGTTCACTTTTCCTATTTTCTGTTTCTCTTAACCTAACCATAAACCATCTATTATTGAGTCAGGCTTCCTGGCAGTTGTTCCTGATCAAGTTGTCTACCACCTCCTCAGCCACCCCTTGGCTTGCAGATATCCACAACCTGTTACCACCACAGAGCATGGATCGACCTTGTAAGCTCCTGGCTGCACTTCTCTCTGTGCTTAAAAGACAGGGCAGGGAAATACCCATCTAGGACAAAAGCCATGAAAGTGTGTAAAAAAAGTCCATTAGGGAAAAGCAATCCAGGGCAAATCTCATAAGTTATTCTTTAAATTAATATAAAATTAGATACATTTGATAAAAATTGGAGTTTCTGAGTTGAAATCCATGGTCAGGAGGCTGGAAAAAGAATAGTTCTACTAACTCAAAAGAAAAGCACAGTAAAAAGCCTGCAATAGAACTGCTCTTAGCTTAAAAGTTCTTAGTTCCTTCTCTTGTCTTACCTGCATCCTGGATGCTTCCAAATGCAGAAAAGGGTAAACCTTACAACTTATTCTACTGATTAAGAACTACTAGTATAAGCTGACACCAAGAGCATCTTCTGCCTACTTAAAAATATCAGTTTTGTACACAAGTTGTTCCAGGATGAATCGCTATTTTATTATGAGGATTTTCAGGGTGTTACAGATTCCCCTCAGCACGCCAAACAGTTTTTACAAGGAAATCGAAGACAACGAAAGACCACTCCCAGTCCACAGAAAGCACACACAGGAACCAAACCTGTGAGAGATCAGTGAGTATCTGTTAATTAACGGGCTTTCTTGTGGTATTAAGAGACTCTCAGGTTGGAGACATATATACTAACAGACACCAAGTGGTACTGTGCTTTAACTCTTGTGTATTTATATTTCTTTAGTTATATGTTTGCTGTGTGGTTTTTTTAACTCCTCCACAAATCCTACAGATTTGAAAAGACATCCAGAAAATATTTGTATTTCCTCAAATGTATTTTTTTATTAAATGCAAAGATCGCTGCAAAACCTAGGTTAAATAAAAATGTTTCACTCCTAAAAGCGAAACAGAACAAAAAAGCTTTGGGTTACATTTATTTAAGTGGGTTTCTGAGCAGTTCTGATATACTGCTCTTTGTTTCTTGTTATATATCCTGATCACACAATCCAGTGACATCTTGTTGCTGTGAACAAGAACTAGCAACAAAGGACTGGACAGAAAGTGACTTGGATTCCCTGTAAGTTCTAAGGGAGCTTCGTTTCACAGATGTCCTGCTTAGTGACTCTGAAAGCTTCCTGAAGCAGCTTGCAGACTATTCAGACCTGTTAGAAAAGCCGACAGAACAATTCCTATCTTCCTCTCGCATTCACAGACATCTAAAACATGGATCAATTTTCTAAAAGATACTCGATTCCTTCAACTACAACTGTACCAAAGGCTATGGTCTAGAGCCTGATTTTACACGGTACAGAAATTCTGGAGACAAGTATAGCAGGGAATGGCCTTACCTTCACTGACCAAACCAGGACATTCCATGCAACAATTTTGTCATTACTTGAAATAACCAGTTAATTAAGTTTTCAGGCACTACTTAGTATCTGTGACCAGGGTTATAAGCTCAAGCATAAACATGTTTTTCTCATGAGCACCTCACAGAGTCATTTGTTTTTCCACACACCAGGGAGTTATTGCAGAAAGCCAGAGACAACATAAGCAAAACAAGCCCTGAATTAGAACGTGTTAACTCAAGGGTCTAGAGTCATCTAGAACATCCTGCAAATAAATTGTCAAGTAGCTCCTCACAATCTTAGCCTCTCTTGACCTTTCTTACCAATTAAACGAGGCTAATGTGTACTGACCTTCAGCAGAACATCATGGGAGTAATGCATACTCATATTCTCCATTTTTAATCACTTTGGATTCACTTTCACTCAAGACTTTCAACACAATAACAAGCTTTACAAAGCATTCTGGCACTTAGAGGAAAAGGAGGAGCATCACACTTGAAGGGAACATGTTGGGAATTGAAAAAAAAGGAACTGCTTACAAACAGAGAGGGGAATCACAGAATCATGTCATCACCAAGCAAGATGAGGAGTTTAATCCAATGAGATATATGCAACTTGTTTGCTTGTGTGAGATATGAGGCTGCCCTGCACACACAGGAGATGAATTCAGATAGTGTAGATATCCGAGTGGTAAAGACGATCAAAACGTTAACGGTTTTCCTGTGCAGTTTGCTCTGTTTTGACTGGCAAGGTTTACCCACCCAACGGGGCAAGAGATCCAGGAGAACAAGGGAAGCAAAGACATGTTCTCCATCTGGCAGGCAAAAAGCCTATGCAAGAGCAACAATTTCTGAACTGACAGAGAATGTTAATATTCTGTACGCTTTTGGTTTTAGTTAGAAGATTAGCATTAGTATTTCCAAATGCAAAGACTCCTGTTTTCAGAATGGTTTGTTACAAGACTGGCTTTTACAGAATTAACATCTCAGATTTACAGAAATCATTAGCCTCTATTAACAATCAATTAGAACCGCATCATGCAAAGTGCAACACTGATGCTACAAGCTTGCTAAAAGTCACTCTCATTTATTATGGTTTAGTCTACTTGGATGATACAATATTAGAAAGGCTCTCCAGTACAAGAGAGAGAAACCAAAATGCCCATATCCTGAACTGGAGAGATATTCAGACACTAGGGAAAAAAAAACGCTCATCCCATGCCCATTTTAACTGCTAACTCCAATTCGAAGAAGCAATCTGCTTCAGGAATCATTTTGTAATACAAAAAAAGCCCCACACACAGCGCTAAGATTTTCTTGGAGTACAAACTCCAAGCCAAGTGGCAATTTCTCTTCTAATTTAGAACTTCACAGTTAACAAAAGACTGAACAAGTGATTTTTATAAACAATCCCATTCAAGACCTGCAATGGGAGAGCACACCGTACAAAGGGCATCTCCCAGGAGACATAAGGTTAATAAACTGGAAGGAACTCGTTTGGAGTAAGGTGAAGCAAAAAAGTTAGCAACTGCTGAGTGGGCAAACTCTTCCTCCTGTTTACAGTGAGGTTTACTTCATCAGTAATTTGTCTGCTAGAGTGAAGCACCATAAAAGCACAAATGCCAGAAGTAAAAAGGATCTTTAACAGACAGAAAATGATAATATTTTCAGAGACATGATGAGGACAAACCAATACTTGATGACTGATGCCTGCTTAATGATCACACTCCTTAAAGTAATACCCTTTGAAAGAGATTTCAGTTTAGAATATACAAATTCTAAAAGTAAGACTACACCAGAAAATTTTATGTATAAATATAGCAGGTATTCCCCCATTTCTAATACTTCAGCAACTTCTAACCCCTTCTGTATTCTAAGAATTGCCACAACTGAACATCCAAATTCCATAACTCTTTCTTGAAGCAAAAGAGAACACTTGTTCTTAAAGTCAAGCAGATGCAGAAGCAACTGGAGGGCTGAGGCCTGTGGCGTACTGGAAGTGTTGTTTCAGGTCGGAAAGTCAGGACTTGGGAGCACTGTTTGGAGATGAATGCTGACAGCAAAAAGACATTGAGGTGCTGGAGCGTGTCCAGAGAAGGGCAGCAAAGCTGGGGAAGGGTCTGGAGAACAAGTTTGATGAGGAGCAGCTGAGGGACCTGGGGTTGCTCAGCCTGGAGAAGAGGAGGCTGAGGGGAGACCTTCTCGCTCTCTACAACTCCCTGAAAGGACGCTGTAGTGAGGTGGGGTTGGTCTCTTCTCCCAGGTAATGAACAACAGAGTAAGAGGACACAGTCTCTAATTGCACCAAAGGAGGTTTAGATTGGATATTGGCAAGAATTTCTTTACTGAAAGGGTTGTCAAGCACTGGAACAGGCTGCCCAGGGAAGGGGTGGATTCACCATCCCTGGAGGGATTTAAAAGCTGTGCGGATGTGGTGCTCAGGGACATGGTTTAGTGGTGGACTTGGCTGCGCTGGGTTAATGGACTTGATCGTAAAGGTCTTTTCCAACCTCTCATTTCATTACCCTTTTAAATTTCATCCATCATTTCTTAATAGTAACAGTTAATAGCTTCATGGAAAATACAAGAAAAAACACACATACAAAGCAAACTAAGAATGGAAAATGTCAAACTGCAGCTCTAAAAGAGTAAGAAGTGCCCCCCAGACCCTGGATGACCAACTCAACAAATCAAGCTGCTGAATACTGAAACTCTTAAAACAGGGTTGTTAAGTTTTTACTTACCCAGCTTGAATGAGCTCATTGAGTTTAGCTGCATTCTTGTCATCCATACCTTTACACAAAACAGGACAACACAATGAATTAAGATTTAAAATGATACAGGCATGATCTTTTTTTGTGTGTCCTGTTTGGTTTTCAAAGCTATTACATTTTATTCTCACACAGGATTAATGTGCATAGATGTGCTATAACTTAGCCTTTCAGAACAGCTTCTTTTTTACATAACATGCAAGCTTTACATGATCCTCAACAGGAAAATCGTATTTTACTTGCAGATAAGTGACCCTAGTTTAGGTGCTACAGTCATCTTGGGTTGCTGGGCATTCACCTGACACTGCGGTATTAAAAAGAAAAGCTTCATCTTCCTGCTCAATCTCTGTTGCTAAGGCAGCACAGCATAAAGAAAGGGCATCAAGCTCTCACAGTGTTGAACGCAATAAAAAAGAAAAGTAAATAAAAATAATAAAATGCATATGTAACCCACACTTTTCATCTACGCATTATGCAGCACATTTTTTAATTGACATTATGGTAACTTGATTTATATTCCCTATGGTAGTTAGGCTTAAATGTATTTACTGAACAATTAATCTCCCTCTGACGATGCTCAAAGTATTCCTGACATGTTTTCCTGTCTCAATAGTCATCTCAATTTCTGGGAAGACAGGACTGTGTGAAGATCGCAAGAGGAAAAAAAGGAGAAAAAAAAAAAAAAGAGAGGGAGAGAGAGAAACTACTCTCACCAGCTCCAGAGCAGGCCTCTTGAAGTGGGTGCAGAGGCTTGCGCTGCGCTTTTGGCCTTGCAGGCCAGAATTTTCCAAGTGACAGTGGTTAAAATACGTAACCAAGAACTAAAGTTATAAAAAGACAGAAGCACAGAGTATGCATCTATTGCCATGGCGACTGTGTGAAACCTGAATCCCAGGCACAGCAAGGAGGGTCTGTTGATGCTTTTAAAACAAGACAGGGATACGGGCAAGAAACACGAATGCTGATTTCTGCTGACAATGCAATCTGTCTTATCCCTGCACCTTCTTCGTCATGCAACTGTTGAAAATTACTCCTCCAAGATGAATTAACACTCTGGAGATCTTTGAACAAATAAAGTCAGCACGAACATTCACAACAGTCTTGTTTGTGACATTACAATAAAAATTCCAGTTCAAGAAACACTGCATAAAAAAGCCAAAACCACGTATCTGCCAAAATGCTATGATTCTATTAGGAATTGTACACATCCACTCCTTAAAGCTTTCTTGTCTTCTTCACTTTGCAACTTTTATGACTTCCCAACAAAGTGAAAGTATTTTGATGACTTTTTCATGTTTCATAAGTTAAACAAAATGTGTAGAAGATGCATTATAACGTAACACTGGCTCTACTTATCCAGTAAAGTTATTTTTTATTACAATTTGTAACACTTTTTCACCTTTGGGGTTCAATAAGTAGATTTAGAGAATGACTTAGAGAAAGGCACCATCCCAGATTTTGTCTGCACAGTAGAAATAATTGTGGGTGCAAGTGATATCGCTTACACGATTAATTGCTTCACTTTCAAGAATAACAGATAATCTAAGATGCATATACATCTACCTGTCATCTGTGGGTATTACATGCACTGCATTCCACAGATAGAAAAAGCTAAAGGAATCTGACAAAGAAAAAGAGAACTAATGCAAGACTAAGGTGGTATTTAAAAATAAGACATTTAACGAAAAAATACCACAGATTACTGCAACAGAACACAATGAACGTAAATTCTGAGTAACTCCAAAGTGAAACTACACTAGACATCCCCAACTTCAAGAGCAGACACTTCTGATTTTACCATATAAAAGTAATTTTAAGTAGTTAGTACTCACATCCTCCAATCTTCTTCCTTAGTTCCCCATAGCAGATTAAGCCATAAAGCTCCAGGGAGGATTTTTTCAGCCCTTGAGAAAACACTGAAAAGCAGAGAAGGTATAAGTGAGACACAGATTGCAGATAGTCATCTCATTTTCAGTGTTGAAATGACTCGTGTTTCAGTTATGAGATTAACGTCTTACCAAAGGGAAGACTAAATTCTGTTTCCAAAAAACACTATAATGAGTCAGGTTCACCAATGTCCTTTCGGTGACTTAAATATCAGGGAAAAGTAGTATTTTTTAAACTATAAAACCACCCAAAGATGCAACCAATATGCAAAATAAAGCTAATTCATAATAAAACTTACTCTAGTGTAACTTAACCATTAACAATTTTTAAAAGAAATACCCAGATGCCTCCCAAAACTCTTACAGAATTCTTTCTTACATGAAAATTAAGAAATAGGGCTGAATTTTCCAGAAAACGGAGAACATCATCTGTGCACGCAAATGCAACTTAGAGATTTAACACAAATTGTAGATTCTAAACTGTTATGTGAAGATTTGCACGCATTTTATCCAACTTTACAAGGTTTGGGGATTTTTCCTCTCATCAACACACACAACATGGACATTACTGCTTACAGATATTATGATAGCAAGGAAAGATAGTCTCACGGTTTACAAACCAGAGACAGTATTTATTCTTGCCTATATTCATCAAGAATGAACTGACCACATCATACCACATGTCAATCCTACTGTTAATACTGGGGAAAAGAGCAGAAAAATGTTTCCTTGAACCCAGTCAGTTCCTATGAAAGCAGCAATACAAACACTAGCTTTTGAGGTGTATTTTTCAAAACACCCAGGAACCTCAGCAAGGCCACATTAACTAAAATAAGACATGTTCCCAGACATTCTATCCAGCGGTTTTATTTTCTCCCCTCCACCATTCCTACTCTCCATGATGGCACTAAAAGGCAGGACTCGAAAGCTCACAAGACTCTGAGCTCTATGCAAAGCCCATTTCGTTGCATACTGACCGTTATCAAAGTCAATGTACTTCGAGATCTTGTGCCAGGTGCGGTAGTAGAAGTGGCGGACCTGCTCCTTATTCTTCACCATGCTTGCCGGTTTGCCTTTCTTCTTGTATTTCAGAGCAATGTTGTTCTGGATAGCTTCAAAGTCCTTCCCATGCTGAAAAATACATAAAACAAATCCAAACGCTCAAAATCAAACTTGGTATCTTTTCATGAGACAACTCAAGCAACGTGAGGGACTTCAGTGTTCTCAGTGAAATTTATATTTCAACTGCCATAAACAAAATTCGTGAGTATCTGAACTCAAGAGCAAAAGAATGACACTGGTTTCCCTTATTTTATATCAAATGCACTACACATCCCAAACAAATTCTTGAACTGTTTGAAAATAAAAACTGTTTCGTGGTCAAAGGCTAAATAAAGCACCTACAATTCTTACTAGAACAGAACCTGTTCTCTTATTCTCTATTATTACAGCATGAGCGTGTTGCTTTTAAAAATTGAGATGGGGACATCTTTTATTTGAAACAGAATCATAACTGAAGTGTAACTGAAATTATTATAAATATTCACAAATAAAACTCACAAGCATTTCCTGTATATTTCAAAACAAACAAAAAAGCATGACACTTGAAATCTGGCTTTGACTGACAACTGTTTTACAGCCAACTGTACAGACACTTAAGCACAGACAAATGCCTGCGTGTACGTATGTGTTTTGCTCCTGCAAATCTCAATTGAATCAATCTTCTTCAGGACTATCCAGACACTAAAGGAAGCTCGTTATCTTCCTCTACACGTACCTCATACAGTCCCTCAAAGAAAGTGTTTTTGTCCTCTGTGCTCCATGATTCCCACTGCCGTCTGACCTTCTTCCCTTCCTCCTTCTCTCCAGCCGAGGAGCCCAGGTTTCTTGCTGTTGACTTGGAATTCCCAGCAGGGTTGTTGGGAGGAATTCCTGATGTGCCACCAGATGCAGTCCCTCCATTATCTGCTGCTGCGAAAAAACATGACCAGGGAAAATATTAAACTAACAGAAGGATTCATGGATAGAAATGAGGGAGGAACTCAAAATTTCCTTCTCTTTGCCACTCTTATCTATACAAGGGGTTTTTTCTCCAAGTTGTTCCACCTGAAATAAAATACGGAACTAACAAAGTTTGTTTTAAAGACATGTTGAAGGTTTGGGCTGCGCTAGTCACTGAACACTGACAGACGCTCTCTAACCTCTCTCCCTCCCCAAAGGGGAAGGGAAAGGGAAGGCAGGGATTGGAAGAGAAAACTAAATCAGCTTTAATAAGCAGTAATAGAACTAATAAGCATATAATTAAAATAATGAACTACATACAAATACATAACATTCTGATACTGACCCTGACTCCCCCCGACAGCAATCCCCACTGGTGCTGCTGGCTCTGCCCCAGGGCAGCCCCAGGCTCAGCAGCAGAAGGGAACCGGGTACAGCGACTTGATTTTTAGGATCAAAGGCAGAAGACTGAACAGAGCCCTCCTCAGACCTCAGCCACTGAAGAAGAGGCCTTTAACCCCCGCGATCCCTCAGTTTTATACTGAACATGATGTATGTGGAATGGAATGACTTGCTGATCATCTGTCTGTTCCTCACTGGAGGTGCAACCTTTTCCTTTCCTGTGACCCTTTCACTTCCCAGCACCGCCACGGTGGCACACAAGATCCAGCAGTGACCTTGGTCACCAGAGGAGCAAGTGGCAGCCAGAGCCTTTCTGCAGCCCCATCCCTGGCAGTGGCTGCAAACACCAGGCGTTATCACCTCCAGCAGCAGGCACTGTCTGCCCAGACAGGCTGCTACCTTCAGAGAGGGCAGCCTCTTAGGAGAGACTGAGCCCAAAAGCAAAATCACTGAACAGAATTGGTTCTGTTTAGCTCAAACCAGGACAAGATATAAAACCTCAAAGAGCAAAAAACAAGGACAAGGTTTCAATGGCTTTATTTTGCATTTATAGAGAAAAGTCAGATAAGGAGGAATATACCAAAAAAGACAACACACTCTGACGCTTACACACTGCTGTGCTCTGTGGTTGCCCCTCTGCAGCTGAGGGGAACTTCTAAGCAATGCAAACTAACAACCACGAGAAACTACACCTAATTTCATAGCCCTGTCTTTAGTCTTGATCCTACCACCTCCAAAATAATGGTGGTAATGAAAGGACTGAAAGACATCTACCTCAGTTCATGGCATGAACAGAACAAGAATCTGACCTTCAGTATAAGAAGCATCCTGTCCGATGCTCAGCCCACCCAGGAGAGTGCAAGATGTCCCACAGATGGCAAGCCCCAACCCCTTCTCCTTCCCCAAATCCAGTTGGGGCTATTGGAAAGAGGCACAGACGCATCAGCCTGATTGTACCTTTGTCAGTTATCAACACCCCAAAGAACAGGGATCAGAAAAAAAATAAAAAAAACAACCAGAAACACTAAACATGAGAATCAAGCCTGACAGAACTAAGAGAGTTTGCTGCTGATGCAAGCAGGGGACAAGGGAAGAAAACAGGTTGGAGAAACTGCCGGAAGGTGAGAGCTACATAGAATACAGTGAGATTCCATCCATGCACCTTAACTCAGAAGAAGCAATCTCTTTTTAATTTGAAATCACCTCTGTAACTATTAGTCTTTCAAAGACCTTTTAATCAACACAAACACTATCAATCCACCTTAAACTTGCAAAACATGAAAAAGAACTGGACATTTAGACGAAAATGCACTGAAAAACAAGTTCTCAAATAAACAGCTATTCTACTTCCCAAAGCCTTTGTCAGCCACTGATAAAATAATTGAGAGTTAGGTAATTTAATTGCGGTACTCTGAAGGTAAATCCTTTATAAAGAAAAAAACAAATATAAGAAAAAACTGAGCACTTTAACAGGTGGCTGAGAAGAAAATCAACACTTTTAAGACACAGAATTGCTTCTTTATTCTGCAAATGTCAGATTGGAATATCACAATTTGCATAGAAAAGAAATACATGTCTTAATTCAAACACATCAGTTCTCAATCTCAGTCCACAGCCTCCTGTTGCTACTAGCTCCCAAAGCAAAAGACATTCTCCATCAAAAGACACCTCCAGGATTCTATTCCAGTCACTGTTCTGATCACAGACCTCTCACTTTCTGACAAATCAGAGGACCCACGAATGCAGGGCTTGGGGGGTTCGTTTGTTTGGTCGGATTTTTGAGGGGTTTGGTGTTTTTTGTTTCATATCACTGCATATACACTTAAACAAATAAAAACCCTGTATGTCAGCTGCCTGAAGTTCAGATCTGATCAAGGATTTTCTAAAGACTGTACTTGGTACACATGAAGTTCTCGTTGTTAGAAAGCATAAGAAGCAAACATATCACAGAGGACTTGAAATTTTAGTATGTAACAGACAAAATGATCAGAACAGTTGTATCAAGGACATGCTAAGTACTCTACTGACTTAACATCTACAAAGGATACAAAGCTTATAATTGTTCTTTTTTCCTTCTCATGTATGTACTATTCTACACGACAAACTGTATTTCTGGGAAGTTTGTCAAAGTCTTTCTTGTTCTGAAGACAACTAAATTACTTTCCAGACCATTGTTCAGAGTATACCAAGATATAAAAATTCTAATAGTCTGTCACCTCTACAGAGATCTTATACGTAATTCTCCAGGAATACAGGAGTTTGCCACATGATCCTTTTCCATAAACTTTCTTACTACTCTGCATGGTAATATTTATTGCTGGATTACTATGATCCACCCTAGTTTACTGGATCTGAGTACGGCAGTGGAATGCAGTATATTCCAAAACACGGTATTAGAAGGCAAAAGGCAAAAGAAAAAGTAAAAACAGTCATACATCATTAAATTACAGCCCATAAATTCATTCTTTCAATTTCACTGAAACAGATTGTTGTAGCATACAAAACAAGTAACAAGTTTTCATCCCCTCACTAATGATAGATGATGATCACTAATTCCAAACAATAGATAATTTAAAACTTCAGCAATGCACAAAACCAAAAAGGCCTGTTGAGACTCGCTGTACCATCACTGCTGCAGAACTGCTGGAGAGAGGAAGGGGACTTACTCCAGCAGCCTGCTTAGTAAAGTTAAGTCATTTCTAAAAGGAGAACCCTGCAGACGAGACAAAGACAAGATGGTCATTCTTACTCTGTCTGCTTCTCCTGCATCATCCAGCCACCGGAATGGAGACCCTTGCAGCTACGACAACTCCGCTGTTCCTCCAGGATGCTGGAGAACACCAGCACGTGCTTATGAGGTACAAAGCAGTGAACCTGGAAGGACTCAGCATTTCCACTCAGCTTGCAAAGACATCAGGTTTCTGAACTTGGTATTTGAACTATAACTCCCAATAAAATCATGGAACAGAACACTAATGTTTCAGCAAAACTTACTCATTCCTTTTATCCAGTGCTCTCTATCCATCTGTACCCCCCGTTACTAGAACATCAGTTATCTGTGAATGGTGTAACATTATCTCAAACTACATTTTCTGTAGGAAAAGCTGTCTTTGCAATTCTAAGCAAAACACAAACACTTGTAAAAATTTATATAAGGGATTTAAAGACTGAAATTTAAAACTCTGATATGAAAGTGACAAACAATGGAACACTGCATATATCAAATAACCGAGTCACTGACAGCATCAGTGTCTTATCGTGGCTACAGCCATGAGAAGTTCTTCCTTCCAGACTCTGTGTAGCACTTGAGTGTTTGCTTTTCAATCTTCCACTGGCAGCTCTTACGTGCCAGCTGATTCATATCTTCTACAGCAGCTTCCACACCCACTGGAGCTGGAGTTCACAGAGCTAACCCCCACTACACCCATGTATCAACACGCTGGTTCTCTGACTGGTGTTCCACAGGCTTAGCCTGCAAAATCTCAACTTCTTCAGGAGTCACCAGCCAACGGCAGGTGGAAGATCTATCAGGGAATACTTTTATAAATGAGACTTTCATAAATGTGAGTGCTTCACAAATGCTCACATGCCACAGGCCAAATGTGGAATGTCAGGACATCAAACTTGCTCCCTAAAGCGCAGGATGCAAATGCCAACTTGTAACATGCCATAGAGTTTCCTTCAGAACACTTTTTCATCTCTTTTGGGTTCTGCAGGAGCCAACAGCAAGGCTAAACTGTACAAGATCACCTTAAAACGTGGTTTTGGTAAAGACTGACAGATCTTTGAATGAGTATCTTATTCTCACGAACCCGTACTAGTGGTCAGCACTCTCGTGAAACAAACGTCAAAGCATCTGTTGCCCACAGAGCAGGGTAAGGCGCTATGACCTAGACCTTCCAGAAAGCTCCAGATGCACTCTGCTGTTCCCATGACAGAGCACTCCTCAATGAGCACTTATTCCTCCATTTTAACGGAAAAGCAGCTGAAGACACGTCCAAACTTACTTTCGATCCCTTGGTAAACAAGCCCTATTTCCAGCCATGTATTTTTCCAACGGCACATACAACACGATGTACTTCAGTGAAGAAACAAACCGGGTGATCCCACAGAAAGTCTGTGCTTCGGGAATTTAAGGCAAGTCACTAGCTCTGTGGAAGCACAACCTAAACAAAGCGGCAGGCTGGATCCAGTTTGCTTTCATCTCCAAGGATTATAGCTGAGAAGAAAATATGGATGAGAGGGGCAGACAGACAGATGCATTCCCTGGAAGTCAATGCTTCATTCTGAGTACTAGCATTCTAACTGGAAAACGAGTTTCTACCTTGTGTGCCTCCACAGTAAATAGCGCAGACTCCTAAGAAGCGTAAGTCCAAGACAGCTTATTGCTATTGCACGGTTATACCATAGAGCATTCTTGTCATGAATTAACATCCCAAGTTTTAAACATAACAGGTAACTGTCCTACGCGGATGCAGATAGTCTAGCTTCTTTGACATCTTATTGTTTACTGCGCACAACCAAGGCGCAGCTGAATGTGTTTAAATATACACAGCCTCAATTATCAACAGGAGCCTACCAACAAAACTACACTGAAGGCTTGATTTTCTACAGGCAGGACAAATTTAAGCTATCAAATGCAGCACTAGCCAAGCTAACCAAGCATAGCTGTGAAAAATAAACATTGTTTATTATAAATTTGGTTACTTCCCCAGTAAATCAATACTCTCTTGCTCTTCTATCAGAAAACACGCTTAAAAGCCGAGTATGAAGTTCCACCTAAACCATGTGGCTGTGCAGCCAGGCAGCTCTGGAATTTCAGCACTTACTGCACAGCGCACACGAAAAAACCCTCCTCTCGTGGTGTGGGGTGAAACACTGCGGAGTTCTGGTCCTGAGCCCCTTTCAAAGAAAGGGAGGGAGAACCGTGGTAAACGTGAGGGCAAAGAATGAAAGCAAGCATGGCCGGGTAAGACAGAGGGAGAAGAACCGAGCATAAACAGGATGGCCAGAATTAAGGAGAATACTGGCGTATTACACACTAGTAGTTTTTAAGCAGTCACTCACAAGAGAAATGATGCCGGAGAAATGACATTTTGAATGAAAGTTACAATACATTCTGCAGCATTTGAATTTGGGAAGATACAATAAAATCATACTGTAAATACACACAGCAGGCCATGGTATACACATCCTCTCCACAGGAGAAGACAGTAGTTAATTCAATCCACATGCTATGGGATATGCAACTCTGGTGGGCTGCAACAAGCTGGGCTGCTTTCTATCAAGTCTTCTATGATGTCAAAAAAAGGAATGTTTTAATTCCAGTAACACTTTCACCTGAATAATTCCTTTTTTGAGGAAAGAACGGCTTATTACTGCAGAACAAGTTCAAATACTTGTTTGGGCCTTTCTACATATTTTATGAATAAATCTAGAGCAATGGCATGAAAGACATCTTCAAGCTTCAGCTCATCACCATTAGACTTTGTTACTAATTCCTCCTGACTTCATTCTGCATTTGGGAAAATGTATAAACCCAGAAAAATGTAAACACTCTAGTCCAAATTAAACCTACAGCACATGATGGCAATGTACTCTGCATTTGCTTTTACCAGTACGCTCACAATGTACACAAGCACATCCCAACCACTCTCGCTTCACAGAAAACAGCCCCGAAACGCTCCTTAAACCTGTGCTCAGCAACCATGCGGGGTGTTTGTATTAGAGAAGTAAACTCTCAGAAATATCTCTTTTTCAGCAACCTTATACTGGTCTGCTTCCTCCCTCTGCTTTTGGACTCTCATAACAAACCGCTTCCATCCCACTATTCTTTCAGGTGTATCCCCTGACTTCATACAAGTTACTTTAAGACCAACTTCCAAGCATCTGCACTTCAAAAGGCGTGCGTTAGTTGCAGTGTAGATGACAAACTGGAAAACACAATAAAAAGATGACTGATGTTTGAAAACACAATAATAATCAGCCTAAAAATGTACACAGATTTAGCTATTGGTACAGGAAATTTGACAAACCTTTCAGCAATTCAAAACTGCTTGGCTGTTTGAAGCGAAATAGTTTTCACACTTGATCCTGCCACGCTACTTTCTAGGTCATATTTGCCCTAAACTTAAACGTGCAACTCAGCAGACAACAGGCAAGAGATCGAGTAATCTGAAAATTAGCAACATGCTTATACATTCTACTAGGCAGAATTTGAGAATTATTATGAACAATCTTTCCTGAACCATAGTACGGCAAAGTCGAAAAGCCAGCAGCTGCTGAGTGGGCAAGCTCTTCTTGCAGTTTACAGTAAAGTTTCCTTTATCAATAATTTGTCTGCTACAATGAAGCACCCTAAAAGCAAAAGTGCCAAAAGTAAAAAGGGATCTGTAATAGACAGAAAAAAAACCCAACTATTTTCAAAACTCTTTCACAGGTATGATTAGGACACGCCAATGCCTGCTGTGTAACTACAGTTTGAAATAAATTGAGTTTATGGATTACACTCCTTAGTATTAGCTTCTGAAAGCACTTCCACTTTAGAATACACACATTCTAAAATTTTAAGGGTTACATAGCATTGTTCGAAGACCTTGACAGAGTCAAGGCAATGGTTTCACTGGGCCACGCGTAAGCACGGTAGAACCGGTCCTGCTAACCAACGTTAAAGTTCCCTTTGCAGCCATTGCCTGAGCCATGACACACGAAATGGAAAAGTTGCCACTTTTCAGAGCTGATCCAGGGCACGTGCATTTGAGCTTTTTTAGCATTTCTATACTTAGCCATGGAGGAAGAAGTGGTGGGACAGCAAGTGGAAGGATTTAAGCCCAATCTTTATTAGTAATCAATTACTGGAAGCTCCGAGACACTTCGCTCAGCCTGCAGAGCCCTGTAACCTCAGATCACAAGCTCTTCCACCAGGGAGAAGTCAGGCAAGCCAGGAAAACCTCTCAGTATGCATCCCTGAATGTAATGAACTCAAAGTAGAAAGGATCCTCCTGCATGGCTCTGTTTTCCACCACCTGACAGTTGTAATCTCAACTGAATCACTGAAATTACCTTTAATGCGTTCACATCCAAACTAGCCAGGCCAAGCTGTGGCTGGTCGCACAACTGAAAAAGCAAAAGCCTCATGATAATCCTACCACCGTCTACCCCCAACGACTTACAAAGTTTCCCCCAACCTGACCACACAGTCAGGTGTAGTGGTTACAAGCACTACCCACGACTGATTACTGAAATAATATTTTCTATTCTGCATATAATTTTGTTAGTTATTTTGGAACGTGAATTGCAAAATAAAGTTTGCATTTCAATAGTGTCGAAATGCCTAGTTAAAAATTGTTCTGCTGCTCTAAAACTGCAATGTTTATGTACAAATATAAACATACGTGCACAAAGATATGTGTGGTTTTGTATATACATGTACACGCTTGCAAAACAATGAAATAATTTCAAATGTCAATGTGTATTCCAAAGAAACACCTCCTCACATTTAACAATATTTACGACCTTCAAAATAATTATCTGTACTAACCACTTCTGTGTATTCCGGTTTTTTATTTGGTTTAATTTTTCTCCCAGTTGCATTATGTAGGCCTTTCTGTTCTATCCTCCAATATCACACAGAGGAGCTTCTCGCTTAAAACAAAAAGTTTAAGAGATTAAAGAGGATTTACTCTTACAGTATTACAAAAATACTTTAGTCAATTACATAAACTAACCATCAAGTAACCAAGTTCAAGACTTTTTAAATGATATGGCAACGACTAAAATATCACAATTTGCACTGTGCACAAAACTGTCCTAATTAACCTAACGTCCAGCACGTGCATACCACTGTAACAGACCTACGAGTGAGGTAATCGCCAAGACACATTTACGCTACGTGGACTTTCATTTCATTTTAGCAGACAAGAGTAAATCTTGTTATCTCGAACACTGAAGAAATCGCCTTTCTCTGAAGTTAAAAGAAAATAACATTTGAGTACTTTTGCAAAAGGTATCCAAAACTGGTCTCCAGTACAGCTCAACTACAGTGCCAGGTGTCATCCTGTAACTGCTGAGCACACACAACAGCACCAAGGTATTCAAATATCTCTGCTGTCTCCTAGCCACTCAAGTAAGGAGCAGCTTTGAAAAAAAATAATCAAGTTCTCATCTATAATGTTAACCTGAAAAACCACATGTATGTATGCACACACAGATATTCAGATGTATAGAAAACAATCTTAATAACACCTCAAATTACATGGAAATGCCCAAACTGTTCTGAAACAGGACTCACAAAACCTTAGAGACAGATACGTCCATGTGTGTATTTCAGAGCTGTTTCCAAAATAGTTCCTTGGATAAAACAGTCATAGAAATAATTCGGGGAAGTCAATGTCTTGCAGGTTGGTTTTTTTCCCCCCTTTTTTAACTAAAACCCAGCGAACACCTTGTTATCATCCAAGAGCAGGATTCAGAGTGCAGCCACCTGATTACACAGCTAGCTAGAATCTATTTCCCAACCAAAACACAGGAATTTCCTAAAACTCCAGAGATGAAATGCAGGAATTAAAGGTTTGCTTCAGTGACGGACATTTTTTATCCCCTCCACGTACCCACCCAAACCCCTCATTTCTGTGAGCACGAAGGGGAGAGAGGAAAAGCCGAAGCCTTGGGACACAAAGAAGATTTCAGCTGCTGTGAGAAACGAGCCCCGAAACACCTTCCCCCAAACCAAACAAAAGATGGCACCTCCAGGAGGAGAATGACAGGCCCTGGACCCACAGGTATTGCCGGCCCCGGGACCCCAAGGTGACCCCCCTCCGGCCCCTCGCCCGCCCATGTGAGGGGGGCCAGGAGCCGGTACCTTTGCTTTTCGCAGCGGTGCTGCTGCCAACCGAAGAGGATGCCTGGGAATCCTTCTTCAGCCTCTTGCTCTGAGGTCTGACGCTGGACCTGAGAAAATGATGCTGGTCCTGGCTGTGGGAGGGCTGGAGGGAGGCCGGGGCCTGCGATAAGCCGGGGTTCGGTGGGGGGCTGCTGTTAGTGTTGCTGTTAATAATCTTCTCTTCTTTCTTTGTGCTGCTGCTGCCTGGAGCTGCCTCTCCTCCTCCTCCTGCCCCTTCTTCTTCCAGGGACTCCTCATCTCCTCCTGCTCTCTTGCCCAGCTTTTTCACCCCTTCCTCCCCGCTGCTCTCTCCCAGTTTCACTGTCATCCTGTCG